>NW_017673062.1:0-37277 GCF_001879085.1 Nicotiana attenuata | reverse complement strand
ATATATATATATATATTGTGTTGATACTGTACATTTTACAGTTAGAAGGAATAGAACAAAAAAATTCCTAACACACTTTCTCTGAGTAACTGCTCTTCTTCTTCCTTTTAGCTTCCATTTCTTACCTTCTTTACAGACGAGCTACAATGGCATCAATGGCTGTCAGTACGTTCAATTTAACATGGTATCAGAGCCATGGCTCACAACGATCGATATCGACAGCAGCATAGAAGCTCAGATCTGATTCCTCCTCTTCTCAGATTTAATTTTCCCTAAGTTTTCAATTAACTCTCGTCTATGATAAATTCCGTACCAAATCCTTCTCTAATACCAAAAATGGCAGTTGATACACCTCAAAAAGTAGCTGGAACCTCACATGCAAGCTCTCAACAACTTGATTGTAACGATCCACTCTATGTGCATCCGTCAAATACGCCAGGTGTGCCTCTGGTGCCACCATTGCTGATTCGAACAGAGAACTACTCGGAGTGGAGTAGATCGATGAAGATGTCTCTGCTTGTGAAAAATAAAATTCGATTTATTGATGGATCGTGTGCTAGAGACCTACGTAGCAAATAGCTTTCGATTGCATCAATGTGAGAGATGCAATGCCATTGTCCAGTCGTGGATAATGAGCTCTGTGGCATAGGAGCTGAGGAAAGGAATAGTGTACTCATCGGATGCACAAAAGGTATGGGAAGCCTTCAATGAACGTTTTGATAAAGTAAATGCAACAAAAATCTATCATATGAACACAGAATAAGTAGTCTAACGCAGGGTATATCCAGTGTATTGATATATTACTCGAAATTGAATGATTTATGGGCGGAATTTGAGTTAATTATACCTTATCTTGGTTGTGATTGTGCTCGATCTAGGCTATATGTTGAGTTCTTATGCCAAGAAGCTAATGAAATTTTTGATGGGACTAAATGATAACTATGCACCTCAAAGGAGTTAGATTTTAATGATGAACCCCACTACCACACTTGATCAAGCATATTCTATGCTCATACAGGAAGAGAGTCAGAGAATGAGTGGGACTTCGATGTCACAAAGTGGTATTCTGGGGAGTGGACCCATGGACGGTACCAGTAGTGCATTAGCTGCAGCAAATGCAACTAAAATGAGGCCCAAGCGTAACAGTAACCTATATTGTGACTATTGCCACATGAAGGGACACAAGAGAGAGAATTGCTACAAACTAGTTGGATATCCATCCAATTGTGGATTTGACAACAGCAGAACAAGTGGTTTTGAAAACAAGAATCAGATGCCTACAGCTCATAATGTGAGTATGAATAATAAAGGGGAAATGCATTTTGAAAATCTGAAGAAAATGGCTACACTAACTGTGCTAGTGTTCACTGCTGAACAATACCAACAGATTTTGAAGCTGCTGAGCAAGGAACATGAACCAACTGAAACAGCAAACATGGTAGGTATATCTAATACTTCTCAAGGGTACTGGATTATTGACTCTGGAGCCTCAAATCACATGGCTTCATCCTTGAACCTGTTGCCAAATCCTAAAGGTGTGCCAAATAATCAACCTATGTACAATTACCAAATGGAAACAATACTAAAAATCACTCACAATGGTTCCTGTTCTATTCTCCCTACACAAACTATACAGAATGTGCTATATGTGCCTGATTTTAAGTATAACCTTCTCTCTATTTCTAAATACACAAGAGAACTACAATGTTTAGTTAGTTTCTATCTTGATTTCTGCTGTTTCAGGATCTCTCAGTGGCATGGTGAAGGGGATTGGTAGACTCAGGGGTGGCCTATACATCCTCAATCCATTCACACATGCTGCTACTCTTTCCAATGCTATTCCTTCAAATCATATAGCTTCTTTAGTCCAACATCATTCCGATGATTTGTGGCACCAAAGGCTTGGTCATGCTCCAGTTGTTGTGCTACAGAAAATATCCTTAATAAAGGATGTTGTGTCAAAATCAACACCTTATACTTGTTCCATATGTCCATTAGCTAAACAAGTCATACTACCATGTCCTACTAGTGTAACTAGATCAAATTCTCCATTTAGTCTTGTACATATGGATGTTTGGGGTCCATATAGAGTGTCTACTTACAATGGTTTTAAATACTTCCTTACTCTTGTTGATGATTTCTCCAGGATGACCTGGACATTTCTCTTGAGACCGAAAAGTGATGTTTATGTTGTCGTACTTGATTTCCTTCAATTAGTACACAATCAATTCTCTGCTTCTGTTAAAGTCTTTAGATCTGATAATGGACATGAGTTTTTCAATTGTTTATGTTCTGATCTGTTTAGGTCCAAAGGCATAGTCCATCAAAGTAGTTGTGTTCACACCCCACAACAAAATGGGGTGGTGGAAAGAAAACACAGACACATTCTTGAAATAGGAAGAGCATTAAGGTTCCAAGCCCACATACCATTAAGATTTTGGAAGGATTGTATTCTGACAGCAACATACATCATAAATAGACTGCCCAGTCCAACCTTAAAGGGTCATTCACCCTATGAATCGTTTCATGGTCAGTCACCCAAGCTTGACCATATGAGAAGCCTTGGATGCCTTTATATGCTACAAAACCTAATTTTAGTTACAAATTTACTCCTAATCTATTCCTGCAATCTTCATGGGTTATTCATCTACACAAAAGGGCTATAGGTTATATGATATTGAAGCTAGCAAGTTTTTCATCAGGAAATGTCACATTTCATGAACACACCCTCCCTTTTAAATTTCCTAAAAGCAAATTTCTGGCAGCCCCAGATTTAAGCTACTCACCATCCATAGATTTTCATGATACAACTTTACCCTGCACTTTCACCCCTTCAACTTGACCTCACACCTCCATCTGACCTTTCATCTCAGCCTATTATACCCGCTTCACCTGATCAATCTGCTGATTTTTCTGCATCACAGTCCCCAACAGTTCCTCCTAATACATCCACTTTTGTTCCCTCTCCCTTACCAATTTCTCCATCTAATGCTGCTCCTCTCAGAAGACCAGGCAAATCACCTAAGCCTCCCATTTGGTTGACAGACTATGTCCATCCACCATTACCTTCTACCTCCAATTGTATCAATTATCCTATTCATCACTGTGTTTCCTATTCTCATTTGCACCCAAAGTATCAATCCTATCTTTTTTCTTTTTTTACTGATACTGAACCTTCCACTTTCACTCAAGCATCCAAGGATGATAGACGGGTTCAAGCAATGAATCTTGAGATTAAGGCTCTAGAGGATAATCATACTTGGGAAGTTGTGGATCTACCTACTGGGAAAGTACCAATCGATTGCAAGTGGGTATATAAAATTAAATATAATGATGATGGGTCAGTGGAGAGATTCAAACCTAGACTAGTTGCTAAGGGATACACATAGCAAAAAGGCCTAGACTTTCATGACACTTTCTCCCCGGTGGCCAAACTTACCACAGTTAGGGCTGTTGTAGCTACTGCTGCACTGAAGCATTGGCCCATTTTCCAAATGGATGTACACAATGCATTCCTTAATAGGGGTCTTGATGAGAGGTCTACATGAAACTACCCAGGGATTTGGTAGTCAGGGGGAGTCCAAAGTGTGCAGACTACTCAAATTCCTTTATGGGTTGAAGGAAGCTTCAAGATAATGGAACCTTAAGCTCACACAAGCCTTTACCACTGCTGGTTTTCAACAAAGCAAACATGACTATTCTCTATTCACTAGACTTGTGAACAATAAGTTTGTTTTTGTCCTTCTATATGTGGATGACATCTTTCTCGCGACCCCTTTTTCTTTTGCGGAGTCCGGGTTTCGACATTCATTGGGAACAACTCGTTTCCTTTCGGGAATTGGATATTTGAAGAGTCCCCACCTAACGGATTAAGGTACGTTAGGGCACCTAAAGCAATTAACTCATGTAACCAGTTTGCATTACCAGAAATTAGGGTAAGGGCTCGAAATAACCTTGAGGGGAAGGTGTTAGGCACCCCTCGCGGTCCACAACGGTGGGTCCCGACCGAACTTAGTTAGGCATGGTAATAGACAGTTAAAACATAGAGAAAGAATGCAACATGATCATGCTGAAGACAAGAGTTTGTTGAACAAAATTTGACATACAATTAGGGCCAATCGAATGCACTAAAAGACTAAGTAACTACATGGTAATACCAGTTGGGGGGGGGGGGTAAGGGAACTAAGTAAACATGCTGGACAAGTATCAAAGAACTAAGTGAAGTCAGACATGTTGATTACACATAAGGCAGAATTTAGACATGCTTAATAACAGCAAACAAAGAAACAAATTGAATAACTAGTACAGGAACAAGCATGGATGTATAGACATGGAACACATAAAGTTGAGTTTCAAAATTTAACTAGAGACATACCAGTTAAAGAAGAAAATGCAGAATGTAAAAAACATGTGCAATTCCACTATCTAGCCTTGGCTTTCAGCCGGCTAGACCAACAGTTAGCACAAGTAGAAAAGAAAGAAGAGAGGGTTTGAATGTATGTGTGGGTATTCTGAACAGTGTGTTCGTGTGTTAAAGGAGCAGAATGAGAGTGCTTTTATAGCAGTTCAAGAGTAGAGCCAATAAGGTAAAAGAATCAGAAATCAGCAATTAAGGGCAATCAGAATCCAATCACTTAAGGAGTTCAGAATAGACTCCTTTAATTAGGGGCAATTAGCCAAACGGTAATAATAGGGAGTCTAATTAAGGAAAGAAGTTCAAATCAAACTAAATAAAGGAGTTCAGAATAAAATAATCAGGGGTCTAACTAAAAGAAGAATCACGTAAAGGAATCAATAAATATACAGGTAATCAAATGAGGCAAGAATGACTAATTAAGGTTGTAAACAGGGAAACAGGCAAGACTTAGGCATACAAATCTTTAACAGAGCAAATCAGTCGGCCAAATTTCAAAGTAACAATGATTTCTGGAAAGAATATATCAACTCCCATAAATAGAAAAATAAATTAAATAAAGGCTTCAAAAAAAATATTGAAATTAACCGTAAAGCCAGATTAGAACCCTAATAGGGCTCAATTACAGAATACTGGATTTGACGAAGGAAAACATGCAAGGCAGAAGATACAGAGAAAATTAATACGATTGGTAACACGGAAAGACCCAAAATTGAAGCAAGAATTGAAAAGATCAGTATATTACATAGAGTCAATTAGGGTTCGAGTACTCTTGCAAAAATCGGTCAAGAAGATAAAATGGAAACGATTAAACATCTAGAAGTCAGAAAGCCTTTGAAAAATAACTCGTAATGAACCCTAGTTTTAGGAAAAAGCAAGAACAATCGATTAAAACCAGAAATTTTCAGAGAAAAATATGTAATAATGCTCGATTCGTCTCAGATCTATTCAGATCTGGAGATAATCGAAGGTAATAGTAAGGGTATTTGGAAACATAACAGAGATGAGAGCATAAGTTTAGAAATCATGGATTCGTAATAAAATAAAGAGGAGTTCTTACTCACAGTCGATAAAATGGCCTGAGACACGCTAACAAGTAGAGTTTCAAACCAGAACCAACTAGGTTCTTCGAGATCCCCTCAAGGATCTAAGGAGTCGAAGAGCCATGGCGTGTAAGAGGCCAAGACTGGCCGGAGAAGACAAGAATCCATCATAACGCTGAGATATACGCCGGTGACGGTGCCTGAGAAACTAGGGTTTAATGGAGAGAGTTGGGAGAGAAGGGAGATAATGACGACTGGGTGATGGAGAGAAATGAGAGGGTTTTGGGGGGGTCGTTTAGGTTAATTATGGAAGGAGGGTTGTGGACCATTGATCAAAACGATCAACGGTCAGGATTAGATTGGGTATTGGGTCGGGTAGGTTGGGGTTTGGGCCTAAGGGAATTGGGCTAATTTAGAGGGGTTATTTGGGCTGGTTTTAAAAGGGTTAGATCTGAAAATAAGAGGGCTATTTATTAAATACCCAAGTAATTGAATAAAAATTATTTTATAAAATGATTAACAATAAGAAAAAATAATTTTCATCCATAGAAGTGCTTTAAAATAATTATTCAATATTTTAAAAATATAATGGACCAATTTTTGGAAAAATTTATGCAGTGATGTATGCATGGGCTATAATTGCAAAATTATTACAATTGTAACCAAATGGTATAAATCTGGCCATTTGTAAAATAATTTGAACCTAATATAACTATAAATAGCAATATTAAGTCATGAAATGCTATAAACTCATTTGTGATGCAATTTGTAATTATTTATGTAAATAAAATACTAGGATAAATTAATTAAAAATATAGAAATTATGGAAAAATATCAATTGATGCTAATGCATATTTTTGAAGGTATATATGCACTTAAAAAGTATTATAGGGAACAATTGGGTATCAACAGCTGCCCCTCTTTATCCGAGAAGGATGAAAGAGTTTTCAGGTAAAGAAATGATGGCCAATTTTGACCGAATGGGCGTTTTGGAAAATATAGGCCGAACCCTGGTCTTTGAGCTGCCTACATATCCCTGGTTTTACAGAAATCGGGCCATGTGTAGTTCTGGATCCACTAATGAATGAAGCCGATGGAATTGTTATAGGAGTGGTAGCCAATTTCAGCAAATGTTCTTTTGTGAATGGTAAGGTCATACGGATTTATGATTTTGGGTCTGGAGTGTATCGGATGTATCATAGGGTAGATAGCTGGATATCACGAGGTAGGATGGGTAACTGATGAGAGTCGGTTATGAATGGCGAAGTGAAAATGGTGTGAGCGGAAACCGGAGCGAAGGTTGCTCCTGTTTGAAAAACGGTTACCTCCGGGACCACCTGCAAACTCAAAATACGATGCATGCAAGTACGTAGATTACTGCGAAAATTTAAACGGGATGCAAATTCCCTTTGGACCATGAAACATTGCCTTTGGACGGTGCGGATGATGTCCTCAGACTATGATGTCCTGGGCCATGAATTGTGAGATAAGGGATTCGCAGGCCATGAAATGATGTTCTCGTGCCATGAGGACGGTGCCTCCGAACCATGACATCTTTGAATAATGATATGCAAATTTGAGAGATCCTCAGGCCATCGCATGGTGTCTTCCGGCTATGAGGATGATGCCTTCAGACAATGACGCCTTTGGACAAGTTGGCGATATTTCAGCCCATGAGATGTAATAATATGATGCTAAAATTAACAAGACAAGGCTTAGTCTTATGAGATTGAGGGCAGAGTTTAGCCCGAAAGAGGATCAAATAGATAGTGTTGGAATAGAGCAACATTTATACAAGAAGGGACAATGCTTAGTCCCATGAGAAGGCAGTGCTTAGCCTTACGCAAAATGGAGACAGAGCTTAGTCTCATGCAAGTATGGAGACAGAGTTTAATCTCATGCAAAGAGCGAGTAGCAAATAAGAGTAGAACATTTCTTAGCTGGAGATATTTTCGGTGTCTGGTGGTCCGATTGATAGTGATTTTGCTGCGCATATATATTTGCGAATGCTACTGTTACGTCAGATGTGCCTGCGCTCAAAGAAAAATTGTAAGTTTTATAGGGGGAGGTTGGTTTGTCCTTCGTCTGCTGGCTCTGCTCCTCCGTTCTGGAGGACTTGTTTGAGTTTCCCTGGGTAACACTTGGCTGTTACAGAAATAGAGTTTTCGAAAATATGCGATTATTGATAAAATAAAGTTATTTTTAGAAAAACATAGTTAAATATCAAGTAATTTGGATGAGCTAGTGACTGTGACATATTTCAGAGACATTGCAGCTTTCTTGCGTTAGAATTTTAAGGGTCCTTCTCAAAATTCTGCCCCAGTTTGGTAGATGATCCTTCGGCCGTTTGCGAGTGACGAGACTTGTTGAATTTTTCTTCGGAATTTTGAAAATCCTTCTCAAATTCTGCCCTAGTTTCTAAAACGATTTCTGACTTTCTGGCATGTGATGGCGTCGGCTGGACTTGCTACGGAATTTTGAGGGTCCTCCTCAAAATTCTGCCCCAATTTCTGGTTCTGGGGAAAATGGAAATTTTATTATCATATGATCAAACCCACAGGGCTACCTACGTATCCCCTCTTAAACGGGAATCAGGTCAAGCGTAGTACAATTACATCATGATGAAGAAATGTAACCAGTCTAAACATAGTATCTCTTGACTGCGTCTGAATTGATTGGTTTTGGCCAGACTTCTCCGTCCGTTTCTGCAAGTATGAGAGCTCCTCCTGTTAGCACCCTATGAACCATGTAGGGACCTTGCCAGTTGGGATAGAATTTCCCTTTGGCTTCATCTTGATGTGGGAAGATCTTCTTCAGCACCAGCTGTCCTGGTGCAAACTGTCTTGGTTTGACCCTTTTGTTGAAAGCTTTGGACATTCTGTTCTAATAAAGCTGACCGTGACATACTGCCTTCATTCTTTTTCCATCTATAACGGCCAATTGTTCATAGAGGCTCCTTATCCATTCTGCATCGCTGAGCTCAACTTCTTGTATGATTCTCAGAGAAGGAATCTCCATTTCAGCAGGAATAACAGCTTCAGTACTATAAACCAGTATGTAGGGAATTGCCCCAGTTGATGTGCGGACTGTAGTGTGGTACCCTAACAAGGCAAAGGGTAACTTCTCGTGCCATTGTTTGTGGTTTTCTACCATCTTCCTTAGTATCTTCTTGATGTTCTTGTTGGCATCTTCTACGGCTCCATTCATCTGAGGTCAATATGCTGGGGAGTTCTTGTGCTTGATTTTGAAAGTCTCATACTTGGTATTCATCAGATCACTCTTGAGATTGGAGGCATTGTCAATGATGATTGATTTTGGAACTCCAAACTGGCAAACAATCCAGTCGTGGACAAAATCTGCCACGACTTTCTCAATTACTGCCTTGTAGGATGTGACCTCTACCCATTTTGTGAAGTAATCAATGGCCACTAGAATAAACCTGTGCCCGTTTGAAGCAATGGCTCAATCGGACCGATGACATCCATTCCCCAGGCGGCGAATGGCCAAGGTGAGCTTGTTGCATTGAGCTCATTTGGCGGCACTTTTATCATATCGGCATGTACTTGACATTGGTAGCACTTTCGGACATACTGGACGTAATCTGTCTCCATGGTCATCCAGAAATAACAGGCCCTGAGTATTTACTTGGACAAGACAAAACCATTCATATGCGGGCCGCAGGTCCCAGCATGTATCTCCTCAAGTAGCTTAGAAGCTTCTTTTGCATCGACACACCTTAGCAATCCCAAATCAAGGGTTCTTCCATATAGGTTCCCTCCGCTGTGGAAGAAGTGATTGGACAATCTCCGAAGTGTGCGTTTGTGAGTGTGGTTTGCATGCTCCGGATATTCTCCTTTTGCCAAATATTCATTGATGTCATGGAACCAAGGTTTTCCATCTGTCTCTTCCTCAACATGAGCACAGTAAGCCGGTTGATTATGGATTCTCACTAGGACGGGATCAATGAAATTTTTGTCTGGATGTTGTATCATTGATGACAAAGTGGACAATGCATCAGCAAACTCGTTCAGAATTCTAGGAACATGCCGAAACTCTATCTTCGTGAACCTTTTTCTCAATTCCTGTACATGGTGCAGATATGGCAATATCTTGGAATTCTTGGTGGCCCATTCTCCTTGTACCTGGTGCACAAGCAAATCTGAATCACCGATTACCAGCAGCTCCTGAATATTCATATCGATGGTCATGTTGAGCCCTAGTATGCAAGCTTTATACTCTGCCATGTTGTTGGTGTAGGGAAATCTGAGTTTAGCAGACACTGGATAATGTTGGCCAGTTCCCGATACTGAAACGGCTCCAATGCCCACTCCTTTGAAATTTGCAGCTCCGTCAAAGAGCATCCTCCAACCGTCGTACGCTTCAGTAATGTCCTCTCCTACGAATGACACTTCTTCATCAGGAAAATACGTTTTCAAGGGTTCGTATTCTCCTCCCACAGGATTTTCAGCAAGATGGTCTGCCAATGCTTGTCCTTTGACCGCCTTCTGAGTTACATAGACGATATCAAACTCACTTAACAGTATCTGCCATTTGGCTAACTTTCCATTCGGCATGGGCTTCTGAAATATATACTTCAAAGGGTCCATACTGGATATAAAGTATGTGGCGTAGGCACAGAAGTAATGCCTCAATTTCTGAGCTGTCCAAGTCAAAGCACAGCAAGTGCGTTCCAGCAAAGAGTATCGTGCTTCATAAGGTGTGAATTTCTTACTCAGGTAGTATATGGCTTGCTCCTTTCTCCCTGTCTCATCATGTTGTCCCAAAACACATCCGAAGGCTCCATCTAATACAGATAGATAGAGCAGCAAAGGTCTACCTGGCACTGGCGGGACCAAGACCGGTGGTGTGGACAGGTACTCCTTGATTTTGTTGAAAGCTTTCTGACAATCTTCGGTCCAGCTTGTTTCGGCATCTTTCCTCAACATCTTGAAGATGGGTTCACATATATCTGTGGACTGCAGTATGAAGCGACCGATATAGTTGAGATGTCCTAGGAATCTCATCACGTCCTTTTTGCTCCTAGGTGGCGGTAACTCCTGAATAGCCTTAACTTTGGACGGGTCCAATTCGATTCCCCGACGACTGACAATGAATCCCAATAACTTTCCTGCGGGAACCCGAATGCACATTTCGCGGGGTTTAATTTTAAGTTCTACCTCCTTAACCTGTCAAAGAACTTTCTTAAGTCTGCTATATGATCTGCGGTCCTCTTGGATTTGATAATGACGTCGTTAACATACACCTCTATTTCTTTGTGTATCATATCATGAAAGATGGTTGTCATGGCTCTCAAGTAAGTAGCCCCAGCGTTCTTTAGACCAAATGGCATCATTTTGTAGCAGTATACCCCCCATGGCGTAATAAAAGCTAGTTTCTCTGCGTCTTCTTCATCCATCTAGATCTGATGATAACCCGCGAAGCAATCCACAAAGGATTGGAGCTCATGCTTGGCGCAATTATCGATCAGGATGTGTATATTTGGCAGTGGGAAGTCGTCCTTGGGACTTGCTCCGTTTAAATCTCGATAGTCGACACATACTCTGACTTTCCCATCTTTCTTCGAAACTGGTACAATGTTGGCTAACCAGGTTGGGTACTCAACCACCCTGAGAACTTTGGCTTTGATCTGCTTAGTAACTTCCTCCTT
The DNA here is from genome assembly GCF_001879085.1 of Nicotiana attenuata. Lineage (NCBI taxonomy): Eukaryota > Viridiplantae > Streptophyta > Magnoliopsida > Solanales > Solanaceae > Nicotiana > Nicotiana attenuata. Next base: position 26,152 of record NW_017673062.1, on the reverse strand, counting down.
GATTTTCAGGCTCATATCTGGTTTGAATTTTCTGAGTTTCTGCTTCACTGGCGGACACATTGGATTGGTGGGCAACTCGTGAGCCACTGTGGATGTGCTCAAACCGGTCATGTCATCATATGACCATGCAAAGATATTCTCATACTCCTTCAAGAAACGAATGTACTCCTCCTTCTCTATCGGTGATAAGTGAATGCTTATGCGAGTCTCCTTGACGGTTTCGGTGTCTCCAGGTTGGACTTAGGCTTATTCTCAAAGTTCTCAACCTCTCTGGCAACTTCCTCAGGTATTTCATCCTCTTCTTCTGAGTCAGTATCCTTATGTCGCGTTGTCTCATTACATGTCACAGTCACCGGTTCGTCAGGAAAAGTAATAATAATGTTGTAGAAAGAAAAGTGTAAAAGATAATAATGAATAATTAATAGCAATGCATTGATTAAAAATTGAAAACATCCAAAACAAGTACGGCTCGATGAATGGAGCAATTATTTTGAAACAAACGCGTCTTTAAAATAAAATTACTGAAATATCTGAAATGCCTAGCATGGCTATAAAAATAAATTAGGCTAAGTGCCAAGCTACCCAGGGACTTGGCGGGCCCAAGATAGTGTGGCGGTCTAGTTCCTAGGAACAACTCCCTTCTCCACAGTCTGAATGGTGATGCCTTCTTCCTCCTCCTCCTCAATTATTGCACTGTAATCCATATCCTCGTCCTCTAGGAACAAATTCCTCAGCCCAGCTAACGCTTCTTCCTCTGCCGTTCCCCATATTGTACCAGCCTGGTAAAAAGTTTGACCTAGATGCTACTGGTTGCTCGAGAGGGTAATAAGGTCCATGCCATGGAGGCGATCAATCATCATACTCCTGCCATGTATACTGGTATCCGAGCCCGAAGGTAGTACCATGACGTTTCAGCTGTATAGGTTTAGTAATGCCCTGGAGATTCTTCCCAAGCCCTTTGCCGGGTTCATAACCAGTTCATGCCAGTATGCTTTCTATCTTGTTACTCCACCATTTGTCTTTCTCAACGGCATTGACATGTTCGATGTGGTGATAAGTTTCCCCTCCTAGCCTTCTTTTGTTCTCGATAACCGGGATGGTTTGACTTGTGTAGATAGGATTGCTTCCATCTCCGTGGATGATCACCTCATGAAGGTTCCATTCGAACTTCATGGCCTGGTGTAGTGTGGAAGCCCCAGCCCCTGCAGCATGTATCCAAGGTCGACCCAACAGAAGATTGTATGAAGCTGATATGTCAAGCACTTGGAATTCAACGTCGAACCAAGTTGGCCCCATATGTAGACAAAGATTAATCTCCCCAATTGTGGCCCTTTGAGACCCATCAAAGGCTTTCACGTTCATACTCCCTGCCCGTATTTCATGGAAACCTTTGTCCAATATTTTCAGAGTATCCAACGGACAAATGTTGAGTCTTGAACCTCCATCGATCAAGACTCTGGTAATGAATTTGTCTTCAAATTGTACCGTGACATGCAATGCTCGATTATGATTCAACCCTTCAGGCGGTAATTCATCCTCGTGGAAGGTTATCTTATGACTTTCCAACACCTGCCCTACCATGTTGGCCATCTCTCCGCAGGTAATATTGTCAGGTACGTAAGCTTCGTTTAACACCTTCATCAAAGCATTCTTGTGCGCCTCTGAATTTTGCAACAGTGATAGGATGGAGATCTGGGCAGGGGTTTTGTTCAAATGATCGATGACAGAATATTCCTCTTCCTGTACCTTCCTCCAAAGGTCATCCGGTCCAGTTTCGATGACGGGTTGCTTAGTAGAAGCCTCCTTGCTCGATCCTCCCGAGTGTTCAGGTGTATAGACCCTTTCGGTCCTGGTCATTCCTTGTGCAGCATCAGATTCTTCCATCTTTGCCTTTCCCTTTCGCGTAGACTCGGCAACGTAATCCCAGGGTATTGCTTTTGAATCGAAAGAAGGTGTGGTTGATACTGTCACTGTGAAAGGTGTGGCCACTTCTACTTCAAATAGCATAGCTGTGGCTGCAGGTGGAGCTACCTTCACCTCAAATGAAACCGATGCGGCTACCTCAACTTCGACTGGCGACTGCGTCTGTACTACAATAGGAGCGAGTGTGACTGCAGGTTTAAAGTCATCGCCTTCTCGAATAAGCCCGATTGACCCCTCAGGATCCCATTCTTCGTCTATCTCTATCACATGTATTCCACCACCTCTATGATCCGGGAGAGGATTGTTGCAGACATTGGGTGCAACTTCTTTTGCCTGTATGACCTTGTTGTCAATCAGTGTCTGGATTTTATCTTTCAATGTTCGACACTCGTTGATGGTATGCCCCTTCATACCGGAGTGATATGCACAGGTTTTGTTTAGGTTGACCCATTAAGATGGGTTCTCCACTGCCACAGCGGGAATAGGAGTGACGTAACCAGCAGCCTTCAACCTTTCATACAACTGGTCGATGGGTTCAGCAATAGCGGTGTATTGTCTGGGTGGTTTGCGATCAAAGTTAGGTCGTGGTCTTGGGTAGTTTTGACGAGTTGGAGGTGATTGGAAATGAGAGGGTTGGGAATTATAGGTGTGATAAACAGTGGCTGGTCGGGAATATTTAGGAGATAAGGGTTGATATGTAGGTGGAGGTGTTTGATATGTGGGTGGGGGTGTTTGGTATGTGGTGGAGGTGTTTGGTATGTGAGCGGAGATGTTTGGTATATGAGTGGAGATTTTGGGCCTTGAGCCACCATTACTGCCCCGACGTCTTTCTTCTTTGATATGCCGCCTGATTGTAGTGCTTTGTTGGTGGCCTGTAGAGCCTCAAAGTTTGTTACCATCCCGCTCTTGATTCCTTCTTCGATCCTTTCACCAAGTTTGATGATATCGGAGAACTTATGATTTTCAATAACCATCAACCTTTCATAGTATTGTGGATCCTGTGCTCTAACGAAGAATTTGTTCATCTGTTCCTCATCCAAAGCTGGACTGACTTTGGCCGCTTCTGACCTCCAACGAGTAGCATACTCGCAGAAAGTCTTGGTGGGCTTCTTCTTGAGGTTCTGAATGTAGAAAACATCTGGTGCATTTTCTGTGTTGAACCTGAATTGGTCCATGAAATCAGACGCCATACTCACCCAGTTGGACCATTTCTTAGGATCCTGGCTGATATTCCAGGACAAAGCATCTCCCGTAAGACTTCTCATGAAAAGTTTCATCCGGATATTTTCATCCTTTTCGACCCCAACAAGTTTGTCACAATAAGTCCTTAGATGAACCCTGGGATCTCCTATACCGTCAAACATCTCTAACTTGGGAGGTTTGTAACCCTCTGGCAGTTCTACATCCGGCTGTATGCATAGGTCTTCATAGTTTAGACCTTCTATCCCCTTGCCTCCTTCTACGCCTTGAACTCGGCTGGTCAAATTCTTGAGCTCCTCGGCCAGGTTCTTAATGAGCATGTCCTTCTCAACAGACTCCGGTGCGTGGGAAATGGGTTGAGTGGAGTGAGGTAGGGTTTCTACATATATAGGGTTGTTTTGGTGACCTGGAGTCTGAGTATGGTGGTGATCATCGGTGGAATTCTTGGGTTCAGGAATGACCGGTGAAGCATTTTGTGGAGTGTGGTAGGTGTTTGGCAGGTATTGTGGTGGGATAGTTTGATTTTGTGGTGGAGTTGTATAATGGTGAGGTACGAGTGGATTTTGTGGGCGCTTGTTGGGTGCGTTTTGAGGTGGTGTGGGGTTCTGAGTGTTTGGATGACTGATGTCTGGGAAGCTGAGTGAGAAGGATAGGTTTGCCACATTCCGGACATGCACAAGCTCACCCTGGAGTTCCAGTATTTTCTGTGAAACTGCATCATTTGGGGCCTGTGCATCGTTTTCCTTTCTGGTGCCGTTCAATTCTTTCATTTTTGATTTTCCTTTGCCTTTTGGTGAATTAGGAGGAGGAGAAGGTGGAGGGCCCCTTGATCTTGTGTGATAAGCTGATGATGCCAGTATGCACGAACCAACCTTTTTGGGAAATGGAAATAATCAAAAAGAAAGAAAGAAAAATAAAAGGTAGCCAAGTCAGTAATGGTTCTGAAATGTTTGCAGTATTTAAACACATATTGCGGGAATATAAATTCGCGTCCTAATATGGGGGGCCCTTTGTGCCCGAGGTAGGCCTAGCGACAAATAAATTTGGAGAAAATTAGTGCCAATAATTGCCTCATTTTATTAATGCGAAAATAGACGACCCAAAACGATACTAAAAATAATGCCACTAATGGCACTTGGCCTTATTACATTTGAAAAGCAAGTAAACCTAATCTATTTGGTCCCAGAAGGACCCTCTCCAAACTGGATGCTCCTTTTTTCACATGATTTTGGTCACTTGAGGGAAGATCTCTCCACCAATCTAGCAATAGTGAAGGTATGCTACTGACTATGCCGAACCGGGGAACTTCGTGCCTCATTTCTGCAAAACAGAAGATGGTTAGGCCCTTTCCCCCTCCAGGTTCGTCTATTTGTACAATAATGATTAGCATATTGGCACTTAGTTCTCCAAATTAATGCACATAATCGTGGTTGTGTCCGTTGGGATTATGGAAAACCCGATGGACTTTTGGGTGAGGCTTGTCTTAAAGGGTTATTATGCGGATAACATATTAACCCGGCTAGGTTTGACCATGATGCATGCACAACTAATCAGAGTAAGGTTACTATATAGAGGTCTAGACTGGGACCCTCAAGCGGACAACTTGAGGGGGAAAGGTACGGAACCGTCGAACGTACCGCTGATCGACTAGTTTTACCGCAAATACGCCTTTCCAAATTTAAAAGGGTGACATATAGGAAGAGCGCAAACACTTATCAAGCGTTGCTATAGGATTGATTACGCACGAATGGAATATGATGTTGAGCATGACTTATGCAACAATAAGTAGCATTTTGTCAAGTATTTGCACGTTTAAAAATGATAAATGCGGTATTTAAATAATTGAAAGACAGTTACGAAAAAAGAAAACAAATAGACAAGTCAGTTTCAGGAAATAAAGAAAATCATATATGCTGGAAAATAAGCAGTTAAATCCAAATAATGGGGGAAAGGGAAAGGGTGTACATGTATTAACAGAATGAAGCATGCTTAATACTAATTCATAAAAACAAGTTCGTTATGGTAAGAGCCTAAATTCCCCAATAGAGTCGCCATGCTGTCGAGCCCCCTTTTTCCTTCGCGGAGTCCGGGTTTCGACATTCATTGGGAACAACTCGTTTCCTTTCGGGATTTGGGTATTTGAAGAGCCGCCACCTAAAGGATTAAGGTGCGTTAGGGCACCTAGAGCAATTAACTCATGTAACCAATTTGCATTACCTGAGATTAGGGTAAGGGCTCGAAATAACCTTGAGGGGAAGGTGTTAGGCACCCCTTGCGGTCCACAACGGCGGGTCCCGACCGAACTTAGTTATGCGATATAGTCATTTAATAGATAAACAGTCTAAGCACACATTTGCAAATAAGGGAAGTTTACACAGTCTAAGCACACATATATAATCAAGGAAGTTCAGACGGTCCAAGCACACATAAATTAAGGAAGTTTGAACAGTCCGAGCATACATAAATTAAGGAAGGGAAGTCCTAAGTTGATTAGCATATAGGATCTCATCTGTACAATACCCGGTAAGCCTTCCTCAAATAGAGGGGTTACACGTGGCATTAGCGTTATGTCATCATATCCTTTTACTACCCATTACCCTCCCCTTAGTGGTTATACAAGCGAGTTTAATTAACGAACTCAAAGCATGCTTTACTCGTACCTTCCTTGTGGTCCCGGAGGTGTTTAGGACCTCTATACTTAGGCAGTTCTAGACACTCCTAAGGTATTTAAAAGGTGAAATCTAAGCGACAACAAAGAACACATAGGACTGTCAAATAGGGAAGCAATTAGGGGTTCATGCTTTACCTCCACACATAAACAGATACATAGCACGTCTCAAACAACTGATATTAAGAAATTTAGAAAGCCCTAGAACTGGAGCTAAGACTAAGGTTAGGACTATGGGAGGCAACTCGGAGCATTTCCTATGGGATTACACCAAGGTTCTGCGCTTAGCCCGTTCTTATTTGCCTTGGTGATGGATGCATTGACACACCATATTCAAGGGGATGTGCCATGGTGTATGTTATTTGCTGATGACATAGTTCTAATTGATGAGATGAGGGTCGGTGTTAACGATATATTGGAGGTTTGGAGACAGACCCTCAAGTCTAAGGGTTTTAAATTGAGCAAGTCTAAGACAGAGTACCTGGAGTGCAAGTTTAGCGCTGAGTTGAGGGAAGTAGGCAGGGACGTGAGGCTTGGATCACAGGACATCCCCAAGAGAGATAGCTTCAAGTAACTTGGGTCGATGATCCAGGGGGACGGAGAGATCGACAAGGACGTTACTCACCGTATAGGGGTGGGTTGATGAAATGGAGGCTTGCATCTGGAGTCTTGTGTGACAAGAAAGTGCCACCAATACTCAAAGGTAAGTTTTATAGAGCTGTAAATAGATCGGCCATGTTGTATGGGGCAGAGTGTTGGTCGGTTAAGAACTCCCATATCCAGAGGATGAAGGTAGCAGAGATGAGGATGCTGAGGTGGATGTGCGGGCACACTAGGATAGATAAAATTAGGAATGAAGATATTCGGAAGAAGGTGGGCGTGGCCCCTGTGGATGACAAGATGCGGGAAGCGAGGCTCAGATGGTTCGGGCACGTGCGGAGGAGAAGCCTTGATGCTCCGGTGAGGAGGTGTGAGCGGTTGGCCATGGTGGGTACGAGAAGAGGTAGAGGGAGGCCTAAGAAGTATTGGGGAGAGGTGATCAGGCAGGACATGGTACGACTGTAGATTTCCGAGGACATGGCCCTTGATAGGAAGGTCTGGAGGTCAAGCATTAGGGTTGTAGGTTAGGGGGTAGTAGAGCTTTCCTTACTTCATACCGGGGGTGAGGCGGGGTTGGATTAGGGTTGATCTTAGATGGCTCGCAGTTTATGTTTAACCCACACTATCCTTGCTGTTTATCTTAGCCCCGGGCCTTAGTTACTGGTTACTGTTATTGCGTGTCATTTATCTTTTGGTTGTTATGCTTCTATTACTATTACGGTTTCTACTGGAGTTACTAATGAATTGTCTTTTCTTTTTCCGTCTTTTTGAGCCGAGGGTCTATCGGAAACAGCCTCTCTGCCCTATCGGGGTAAGGGTAAGGTCTGCGTACACATTACCCTCCCCAGACCCCACTTTGTGGGATTTTACTAGGTAGTTGTTGTTGTTAGAAAGCCCTAGAACATGATATCTAGATGAACATCACAAACACAGAATATGCAGCATTTGTTTTAAAGCAAAGTGGTAGAACCCTAATTAGCTTGCCTATTGATTTTATAGCCTGTTAAACCTGGACGATTTCACACATAAACGGAGCCCAATTTCACAGTTATAAGACCATTAATTACCTAAGGCTTGCCTAGGCGTGGGTTTGTATGCAATCATAATTCTGGGAATTAGTTAACACAACTTGAAGTCATTCAATCCTATAGGCATACTGATCTAGGCGATTACTGATATAGAACTGATCTCATGCATGTTTATACTAGAACATGATGTCTATGTGTTGAACTATTTTTAAACCCTATTTATAGACAGTTATTCATTTAAGCGACGTAGACATGATTTAGAGCTAATGCAAACAGAGTCCTAAATCAGGATTTCTAATGCACAGAGAGAAATGGTCATTTTATTAAGCATAATTGTAGTAGTAGTTTAATTATAGAGTTTCTAGATGATTATGACTTTAGGCAGAATCAGAAATAAAATGATGACTATAACATGTTCCCTAATATGCAAAGCAGTAAACATGATTATTCTAAGGCAGGATATCTAATGCACAGGTTTATGGCACGGTTTCTAATATAAACAGGCATAGCAAACCTAGTGGCATGATATCTATTGAAGAATGTAAGCATAGTGTAAACTGAAAGCATGATTTCTACCGCGAATCAACACACATAATCCTAGAAGCATGATTTCTACCAGGTTTCCCCACAAAAATCATATATGAACCCTCCCCTTTTTACTAATTACCCCAATATCTGTTTACAAATAATATCATTATAGACCATGATCAAATGAATTACATAAGTAAATGAAACTATACTATAGGGAGCCTAAATCAGGCCCAAAGTAAACCTGGGAATGCCAGGCCTTCAATAGAGTCTCAGAAGCCAAAGTTCTCACAGCCAATGATGTATGTCTTGGTGTGTTAGAGTTCCCTAAGGACCTCAAGGATCCCGGGCAGTGCTCACACCAAGACCTTTCTCAAATAGGAACTCGTTATGTGCAGTGTGGAAGGGCCAGCCCTGGTGTGCTAGAGTTCAGAGGAATTTCAAGGATCCCTAAGCAGTACGCACACCAAAGGGGCAGAACCTAATAATCTTAAGAGTAAAGTGAGAGTGCTTGACACAGTTTTGAAAAATTTAGTAAAACAATTTAGAGACAATTTTAGAAGTGGGAAGATTCAGAAATGGAAAAAACAGTTTAAGAAGATGCTGGGGGTGACACCCATTTTTTTAGAAGACTACTAAGAGTAGAGGAACAGTTTTGAAATCATTCTTTAAGGAAAGCATACTCTGCAAGCAACCCAATTAATCATCGAATACCCAGATTTACTTAACAAGCAGACTTACAAACAGGGGGTGAAGGGGATTGGGAGCATATAAGGTTGAAACCACATAAACAGGGAAACATTTGATACCACGAATGTACAGAACAACTAGGAGTCTACCGAACAAGTTAGGCATGGTAATAGACAGTTAAAACATAGAGAAAGAATGCAGCAGGATCATGTTGAAGACAAGAGTTTGTTGAATAAAATTTGACATACAATTAGAGCCAATCGAATGCACTAAAAGACTAAGTAACTACATGGTCATACCAGTTAAGGGGGGGTAAGGGAACTAAGTAAACATGCTGGACAAGTATCAAAGAACTAAGTGAAGTCATACATGCTGATTACACATAAGGCAGAATTTAGACATGCTTAATAACAGCAAACAAAGAAATAAATTGAATAACTAGTACAGGAACAAGCATGGATGTATAGACATGGAACACATAAAGTTGGGTTTCAAAATTTAACTAGAGACATACCAGTTAAAGAAGAAAATGCAGAATATAAAAAACAGGTGCAATTCCACTATCTAGCCTTGGCTTTCAGCCGGCTAGACCAACAGTTAGCACAAGTAGCAAAGAAAGAAGAGAGGGTTTGAATGTATGTGTGGGTATTCTGAACAGTGTGTTTGTGTGTTGAAGGAGCAGAATGAGAGTGCTTATAAGCAGTTCAAGAGTAGAGCCAATAAGGTAAAAGAATCAGAAATCAGCAATTAAGGGCAATCAGAATCCAATCACATAAGGAGTTCAGAATAGACTCCTTTAATTAGGGGCAATTAGCCAAACGGTAATAATAGGGAGTCTAATTAAGGAAAGAAGTTCAAATCAAACCAAATAAAGGAGTTCAGAATAAAATAATCAGGGGTCTAACTAAGGGAAGAATCACGTAAAGGAATCAGTAAATATACAGGTAATCAAATGAGGCAAGAATGACTAATTAAGGTTGTAAACAGGGAAACAGGCAAGACTTAGGCATACAAATCTTTAACAGAGCAAATCAGTCGGCCAAATTTCAAAGTAACAATGATTTCTGGAAAGAATATATCAACTCCCATAAATAGAAAATTAAATTAAATAAAGGCTTCAAAAAAATATAGATATTAGCCGGAAAGCCAGATTAGAACCCTAATAGGGCTCAATTACAGAATACTGGATTTGACGAAGGAAAACATGCAAGGCAGAAGATACAGAGAAAATTAATACGATTGGTAACACGAAAAGACCCAAATAATTGGAAAGATCAGTATATTACATAGAGTCAATTAGGGTTCGAGTACTCTTGCAAAAATCGATCAAGAAGATAAAATGGAAACGATTAAACATCTAGAAGTCAGAAAGCCTTTGAAAAACAACTCGTAATGAACCCTAGTTTTAGGGAAAAGCAAGAACAATCGATTAAAACCAGAAATTTTCAGAGAAAAACATGTAATAATGCTCGATTCGTCTCAGATCTATGCAGATCTGGAGATAATCGAAGGTAATAGACTAGGGTATTTGGAAACATAACATAGATGAGATCATAAGTTTAGAAATAATGGATTCGTAACAAAATAAAGAGGAGTTCTCACTCACAGTCGATGAAATGGCCTGAGACAGTCTAACAAGTAGAGTTTCAAACCAGAACCAACTAGGTTCTTCGAGACCCCCCCCCCCCCAAGGATCTAAGGAGTTGAAGAGTCATGACGTGTAAGAGGCCAAGACTGGCTGGAGAAGACAAGAAAGCATCACAACGTTGAGATATACGCCAGTGACGGCGCCTGAGAAACTAGGGTTTAATGGAGAGAGTTGGGAGAGAAGGGATAATGACGTCGAGGTGATGGAGAGAAATGAGAGGATTTAGGGGGGTCGTTTAGGTTAATTATAGAAGGAGGGTTGTGGACCGTTAATCAAAACGATCAACGGTCAAGATTAGATGGGGTATTGGGTCGGGTAGGTTTGGGTTTGGGCCTAAGGGAATTGGGCTAATTTAGAGGGGTTATTTGGGCTGGTTTTAAAAGGGTTAGATCTGAAAATAAGATGGTTGTTTATTAAATACCCAAGTAATTGAATAAAAATTATTTTATAAAATGATTAACAATAAGAAAAAATAATTTTCATGCATAAAAGTGCTTTACAATAATTATTCAATATTCTAAAAATATAATGGACCAATTTCTGGTAAAATAATGCAGTGATGTATGCATGGGCTATAATTGCAAAATTATTGTAATTGTAACCAAATGGTATAAATCTGGTCATTTGTGAAATAATTTGAGCCTAATATAACTGTAAATAGCAATATTAAGTCATGAAATGCTATAGAGTCATTTGTGATGCAATTTGTAATTATTTATGTAAATAAAATACTAGGATAAATTAATTTAAAAATATAGAAATTATGAAAAAATATCAATTGATGCTAATGCATAGTTTTGAAGGTATATATGCACTGAAAAAGTATCATAGGAAAAAATTGGGTATCAACAATCTTGGTAGCGAGAAATGATTTAGAGGAAATCAACCAGGCTTAAGCTTCACTTCAACAGAATTTCAAGCTAAAGGACTTAGGAGAACTAAGATACTTCCTAGGATTTGAGTTTGCTAGATCAAAGGAAGGAATAATTATGTCACAAAGGAAGTATGCACTTAAGATGATTTCAGATACAGGTTTAGCAGGATCAAAACCAAAAGACACACCGATGGAACAAAATATGAAACTCACAAGTGTGGAGTTTGATGAATGAACTAACACTGGCAACCTTGATGAGAAATTAGTAGACAGGGGGAGTTATTAGAGACTCATAGGCAAGGTACTATACCTCACAATCACCAGACCTGACATTTCATTTGCAGTCCAGTGCCTTAGTCAGTTCATGCATGCACCAAAAAGGTTACACTATGAAGCAACACTACATGTAGTGAGGTATGTTAAGAAGCTACCGGGTTTGGGATTACTTATGTCCTGTAAGAGTGAAGAGCAGATACATGCATTTTGTGACTTAGATTGGGCCTCATGTCCTATGTCAAGAAAGTCAGTGACAGGGTATTGTATAAGACTGGGAAATTCACTCATCTCTTGGAAAGCAAGAAAGCATATCACCATTTCAAGAAGCTCTGCTGAAGCGAAGTACAGGAGCATGGCAAGCACAGTTGCTGAATTAGTATGGTTAAAGGGACTATTGGAAGAGCTGCAAGTGAATCTAACATCACCTTGGAGCTACACTGTGATAACAAGGCTGCACTGCAAATTGCAGCCAATCCCTTGTATCATGAAAGAACAAAACACATAGTGATAGATTACCATTTTATAAGGGGAAAAATTCAGCAAGGATTTATCAGAACAACCTATATTGCTACTCAATGTCAACCTGCTGATATTCTAACAAATGCATGGGACATTAGCAGCACATGGTTCTTTTATCCAAGTTGGGAATGAAAAATATTTTTCATTCATAACTTGAGGGGGAGTATTGAAATACATAGCTGTACATCATGTAATTATAGTAGTACTCTTCTAAAAGAAGTAATTAGTTAGTAAAGTTGTTAAATGGTTAGTATAGTAGATTTCGGTTACTAGATATGTGGATATATATATTGTATTGATACTGTACATTTTATAGTTAGAAGGAATAGAACAGAAAAATTTCCTAATACACTTTCTCTGATTAACTGCTCTTCTTCTTCCTTTTAGCTTCCTTTTCTTACCTTCTTTACAGACGAGCTTCAATGGCATCAATGGCTGTCAATACGTTCAATTTAACAGATCCTACTAAAAATAATTTAAGTACTCCACGTTTATAGGGTTTCTAATATGCTATTTTTTTAAGCATAACTGGTTTATACAAATAACTGGGTAGCTAATTAGGGGTTGGTTTGAGTAGGGGCTGCTCAAGAGGGAAGCTACTAAAGCGTTTGCTTTAGACCTCCAACATATTAAGGCCCCAAAATTTTATAATAGTAGAATTATAATCTTATTTTTGTTTAGAGAATAGTGAAGTTTGCATTGAATAAGGCTGTCACTTTCTAGTAGTAGAAATATTTTACAACTTTGAGTGAAACTAATGAAATTTTTATATTAGTAAATAAAGTTTTTAAAAATAAGATCAAAACTAATATATTAAAAATACATTACTAACATCTTATTAACTTGAATTAAACCTTACCAATACAAATGATAATATTACTATGTGAAGTTAAAGACTTTATTTATAAACAACAAGTACAGAAAAAAAAAGGTGACACCAAATTTTTACGTGTCTGCGTATAAATTTTACTAAGAAAATTTAAGACCTATTATTAAAATTTAGTTTTAGGCCATTAATTTAATTGATCCTCCATTGGGTTTGAGTAGGCTTACTACATAAACCAAATGGATCAGAACAAAGATATTAGAGGAGCAAAATTTCGACCACGATAGGTTGGTTAGAGGATTACGTTGGCGACGGATAAACTTAAAATTTTGGACCGTCGCAATTGCCACACAAGATCAATGCATCATTATCTTACGAAGGATGTGGTTAGCCTCAATTGTCAGCTTTAATTCCTTTAAATTAGGACTATTCTTGTTACCAAGTTATGTTGGTTCATCTGACTTGAATTGTACTGTTGCTGAGCTTAATCAACCATATTAACGATGTAATAGCCTAATTTTTTTCTGGTTATTAATTGTGTGACTAGAGAATTAATTTTATTTATAGTTATTGAGTCAAATTTTAAGTTAGTGCGAGGGAAGTTAAAAAATTATATATAGGATAGTTTATTAAATAAGTGATTAGTGGGTGTACTTTATAGTTACACATGCTAATTAGCAAGGTAGTAATTTTAAAAATATAGATAAAAGAAGTGGGTCAGGCCCACCACTTACTAGTTGGTCAGGAGATTGTCTAGGGTATATAGCTGAAATTAAGTTCCCGGTTATCTTTCAAAAGAAACGAAATAAGGAAAAATAGTGCACGCCGGGTTGACGAGCAAATTGACGACGATAATAGTCTGTACCGGTTAGAAGAGAAAGAAACGTTCAGGTAATAATTAACCATGTTATACCTTTCAATTGATAATTTTTGGTTATCTAGTAGTTATGTATTATGAAATAAGGGAGTAATAGTTATGCTATGATAAAAAGGATTGATTTGACCATTATTATTAGTTAGTGGGTCTAGAATGAAAAACCTATGTAATGTGGTATAAAAGACTAATTTGCTGTCACAGTTTCAGTTGCTTATATTTGTATATGAAACATAATGATAGGCTAATATTTTTTGCTATAATGAGGGAAAAAAGAGCAAGAAGGTAATAATTTAATGATTAGAATGGTATAATGAGGTTGGGGATTAAGTCGTTGTAATACAATTTGAAGTTGAACTGCTTCGGCAATTTCTCACGTTCTGCATTGATGATTCTGTACAAGTTTTTAGTGATTGGAGTGTGGGTTGGCTTTGATTTTGACTTGTCCTGCGATTATGAAAATTAGTCCCCTGGACTAATTAGGACGTGTTATTCAATATTTTGGATAGATTGTGGCCATTGGAGGTCGTTTAGTCGGTGTTCTAGACGTTGCAAGGTTGGGAAACTTTTCGTTAGAGAGGTAAGTGAGACTTTAAGCTTTGGGTGCTTGCTTTTCTAAATTCGTTTTGAAAGTAAGTTTTTTTCTACATGGTCCATGTGTTGGGACGAGTGTGCGCTTGGCAAAATCGATGATCTTTGACCAGCCGCAAATATATATTATTTTGTAAAAAGGTAAAATTGTTACATGGCATAAACTTGTGCTATGCGCACCTTAAAAATCGTTAGTTGGCGACTCTTTTCTTTTAATACCTTCCTTAAAAGAGTTGTCACACGTCGAAATCCGCTCTTTGACCAGCCGCAAATATATATTATTTTGTAAAAAGGTAAAATTGTTACATGGCATAAACTTGTGCTATGGCGTTGGAGCGTTAGAAATTATTTCTTCGCTGTCGTAATATATTTGCGGTATTGTGTATGCCTCCGTGATAAATTTGGGGCATTGTGTATGCCACCGCTATATATTTGTGGCATTGTGTATGCCGCCGTGATAGATTTGGGTCATTGTGTATGTCGCCGCTATATATTTGGGGCATTGTGTATGCCCCGTGATAGATTTGGGGCATTGTGTATGGCGCCGCTATATATTTGGGGCATTGTGTATGCCGCCGTGATAGATTTATGGCATTGTGTATGCTGTCGTGGACTCGTTGGGGTGTTTGGTTAATTTCCTACACTGCCTTTAGTGACAAGTCCTTAGTGTAGATTATGTTGAGATATATATAGTATTGTTGTTGAATAATTGCATGGACCTTATAGAGTAATTATATGATAAAAGAATTTCTGTGCATATTTGATCACATCCAACTCTAGTCCTAAAAAAGATAAGTGGTCGCTGCATATATAGTCCAGTCTAAAAGTCCGGAGTCGAATCCCACAGAGAACTAAGGTTTCGCTACAACTGTTCAGTATGACAAACTCGAACAATTCATAAGTTATAAATATTAAGTTTCTTATATCTAACTAATTGACTAACAAACTAAAGCAGTAAATTAACAACTAAAGATACTAAGGGTTAGAGACTAAATTAAAGAGGTCTAGAGTTATAATTTCTCCAATTGTCGGAATCGTTCCCGCTATTTTTCCTACAATTTTGCATATATATTCTTTACTGATCGTGAACACTTTAGATGCCGTAATTCTCTCTCGAGCAACTACAACAATTTACTAGGCATATTCTCTCGAACTACGCTAGTTGGCTTTATCTAACCGCTCACTATGACCACGTCAAGGCTTTGTTATTTCTAAACCTACCTTTAAACCCACTGTATTGATTTCTCACATACATTAGGAGTGACGTTGTTCAACAACGACCTAAATATGTATCCTTTCTCAAGCAACACATAATAAATAGGCACGGTCAATCGATGGCCATTCAATCAACTGAAATAAGCACGTAGTTGAACAAATAGATAAATTCAAAGGGTAAATTATATTAAAACATAACAAGAATTCATCCTCCAAGGGGTTCCATCAAAACCCTAGATAATTAATTAGTTACTCATAATAGTATGTAAAACTACAATACTAAAAGTCATAACCGACAACGAAAAGTAGGAAGAAGAAGGAGAAAAACTCGTGGTTAAATCTTCCTCCTTGCTCCTAGCGTATTCTTGCCTCCTTGGGTGTTGTCTTACCCTAAAGTGGTGCCTCCCCCTTTTAAAATCACGTTTTAGGATGTATTTTCAGTGACTAGGGTTTGTTTTGGCTGAAATTCCTTCTCTTAGTTAGGATGGGAAAAGTTGAATTTTTCTGCCCCCGGTCCTGGTCTGGCAAAGTGACCCTCACTTCGTTGTCCGGGACTTTCCTGATTCCTTCTGCTTCCGTCCCGGTCTGGCGAAGTGAGCCTCGCTTCGCTGTCTGGAACTTTTCTCTTCAGCTCTTTTTCACTAATTTTTCTCCCATTTGATCCTTTTCCGTGCAAGTTTATTCCTACACATAAGAAATACGTAATGAACATATTTTTACTTCAAAACCATGTGATCTCCCATAACTCACGTAAGAAATAATATATAAACATACTCAAAAACATGCACTTTTCATCATTTATCACCACCCCACACTTAAACTCTTGCTCGTCCTCGAGCAACATAATATTAAGTGCATAGGCAAGAAATACCCTTCTAAACATACTCAAGCATCACACTAATGACAATGGTTATATCAACACTTAGAACCCAGTATATGCACTTTACATACATTTCCTCAAGTTTTAAACTCATGCCAAGATTATTTAAAATATTCATGTGACTCTTTCTAATATCCTCGCCTCAAAACTTGACTCTAATGTATTGCACCACTGTGACTCGCTCCCTGTGCCAACTCAAAAATCAAGATCTCTACTAATCCTTGTAAATCATGTGCCCTCACCAACAAACCACAGAGAAATAGTCCATACACTCAATATAAGTTCAAGTATATTTTAAGTACTCTCAAAGTGGAAGAATTTGCTCACTCTCACAAGAAACTCTTATGCCACCCAAGTTCATTCTATAGGCTTGCCTGTAGGGCAAGTCTCTACTAACTTAAGCTCGCACAGTCTAGGATCAAGTAGGACTTCATAGGTTGTAATGTAGGCTAAGGGACTGATAGGATATATTTGAAAAAAAAGTGACTAACCCTCCTAATCACTTTAATACACTACACTTTACTTTTAAGCATACCTTCTTGTCATGACCAATTCGATGTCTTGCCATGAAACCATGCACATTTACGCCCTTCTTCATTAAGCACATCAACATATAGATATTTACTAGTCCAGACAAAGATATGGAGGTGTTATTCATTTTTTTTCTTTCACTCTCCTTAATTTGGTATTTTCTGGCTAGTATTTTTTTTATACACAAATGCACCTTTTCGGCCTTTCTATGGTTCCACTCAAAAGCTACCCAATCTCTTTCTTTACTGTTCTAGCTACTTAAGTGCTTTCCGAGGTAAAGGTTCAACGAGATTTGATTAAGAACAAACGGGTTTAAGCTTGTAATGTGATTGCCAAAGAAAAGGTTTACAGGCTTAAAAGGGTTGACTACGGATAATATTAGCATTGGTAGGAAAATAGGCAAAATTGTCAATCAAAGAAAGCTTGTATCACTAAACTTACAAGACTTAATCATTTCGCTTCTACTCACACATGGGGCAAGTTCTAGACTAGCAAGGATGGCACAGAGTACACTAAAATCTCACCTCACACAATGCACATGACTCACTCAGGCCGGCCCGGACCCGACTCGCAAGTTAAAACAACTAGCTAGTCATCATAAAATTTAAGCACACTGGAATTAATCACAAGAGTCAAAAGATGAGCCTCGATGTCAAAAGAAAGTCACATATGTTTTCAAGGCATATAATTACAAAGATCATGAAGAAAGTAGTTTGTGCAAATGCTCCGCCTCTAAGCCCTGATATAAATCATGTCAACATGCATAATACTCAAGTTCTTCCCATTCCATTATTAGTTCAAAAAGAAGAAAAAAAACGAAAATTACTACTACCCGGTTCAAAGAGTCATTCCTTGGAAAAGAACCGTGGCCATAAGAAAAACAAGAGGGATTATTTGTACCTATTTTTATTTTTATTTTTTTTGACACGCATAAAATGACACCACTAAAATAGCATAGGAATACCCAAACAGTCACTTCACCCCACACTCAAAATTGTGCATTGTCCCCAATGCACACCCATATGTACAAGAGGGTAAAAGAAACTCCATGATAGGCCAAAGGCCGAAGCATTAGCAGCTCATGGGATACTCAGACTTTTCTCATACTTGGTTCTTTGTGCGGGCACTCCACACTTATTTCTAACCATCTCACTTGCTTTTGCTTTCTTCCAATAACATTGCTTCCCATGCTCCTAGAGAAATAAAAAAAACAACACTACAAAGTAATACTATAATAAGAAAATAAAAAATAATAAAAACAAAAATAATAGAAAATAGTAAAGTTGGGTTGCCTCCCAACAAGCGCTTGATTTAACGTCGTGACACGACGCGAATCACTTTTTGTCTCCACCTCGAGCTTATGAATTGAACCCCAAGTTTTGCTTCAAGCTTATAATTATGCTCTTGTGGCGGTAGAAATTCTTGCGATCCAAAAGTTAAATAAATTCTCATGCACTTTTTGAATTTCCGCCGAGGAGTGTCACCTTGCCTAGACGGCCTTGAAAATTTCAAAATATAAGGCTCATCTACCTCTTCCCTAGACTGCTTTTTATGCTCGTAAAGATCCATTCCTATCTCACCGTCCGAACATAATGTAGAGAAGTGTTTGGAATGAGGTCGAACGCGCTCAAATACATGAACTTCAAGATTTTCGACATCCTCAACACCTATCACACTAGAGTCAACTAAATTTGTATCTTCAATGTCCTTGGTTGTCACGACCCGGATTTCTCACCTTTGAGAGTCGTGATGGCGCCTACTAGTGAAAGCTAGGAAGGCCAACCAATTGAACTATTTACCTTGTTTCCATTTTTAATCCGATAACAGTTAAGAGCCAATAATTAGATAACAATAGAATTGAATAAGCGGAAGACTACATTGTAAAGTTTTAATAATACAGCTAATACCAATCCATAACAAATCTACCCAAGACTGGTATCACAATTTCATAGACTGTCTAAGAGTACTACAAATAAGGGTCTGAAAGAATAATACAACGCTGTCTTTGAAATACATAAAAGAAACAGAATGAAAGGATAGAAGGAGACGCCAAGGCCTGCGGACGCCTGCAAGAGTACCTCGGGTCGCCTGATGAACTGGAAGCAGCAACCTCACTGCGGTCCGAAAGCTACAGTATCGGGATCTGCACACAAGAGTGCAGAGTGTAGTATCAGCACAACCGACCCCATGTGCTGGTAAGTGCCTAGCCTAACCTCGGCGAAGTAGTGATGAGGCTAGGACCAGACTACCAAATAAACCTGTGTAGTTAAATCATATACAGCGGAAATAAAGCCAGATATTTACGGTTAAAGAGGCGAGGGGAGAAGCATGCTGCGGGGAGTATCAGATAACAACGGAATACTAGAGAGGAATGTAAAGAAACCAAAAAAATTCAATTGCTAACAAGAATAAGAGAAATAAACACAGTATTCATTTTCATCTCTTTCTTGTTGCACGCGTGCAACCCGATCCCATTCAAATATCTTGTTATAGGCGTGCAACCCGATCCCATTTCATATATTACCATGGCGGCGTGCCACCCGCTCCCATTTCATATATCTTGTTGCAGGCGTGCAACCCGATCCCGTTTCATATATCTTGTTGCAGGCGTGCAACCCGATCCCATTTCGAATCAACATCAATCACAAAAGAATCCCGGCAAGGGAACAAGGGTATAACAACAATCATATCCCGACGAGGGAAAACAATATCAAAAGCAATAACTTCCCGGTAAGGGAGATAACATTAAAAGCAACAACATCCCGGCTAGGGAGACAATATCATAATCCTCTTCTCTTTTTCACATTTACTTCTCAACTCAATTCACAACTTGAGCCAATGCTCTATAATGCTTAATTGCCAATAGTTCTTCCACAAATCACTTTACAACTTGAGCCAACTCATCAAGGTTCAATTACCAATATTACTACCACAAGCCTCGTTCAACAATAGAAATTCTCACATAAGGCATGAACAACACAAAACAGAGTCACATTAATCATAGTATAGGACTCACGGGCATGCTTGACACCAACGTATAGATACTCGTCACCATGCCTATACGTCGTACTCAACAATTAACACATAGCAAATAGGACTTAACTCCTAATCCCTCAAGCTAAGGTTAGACCAAACACTTACCTCGATGCCTCGAACACAATTCAAGTCTCAACTACCGCTTTCCCTCTTGATTCCACCACCAATTCGCTTGTATCTAGCCACAAGTTACTTAACTATATCAATAAATACTAAATGAATCAATTCTAATGCATGAAAATAGGTTTTCTAAAGTTTTTCCCAAAAAGTCAAAAATCGACCCCGGGCCCACATGGTCAAAATCCGAGGTTCGAACCAAAACCCGATTACCCATTCACCCCCGAGCCCAGATATATAATTGGTTTTGGAATCCGACCTCAATTTGATGTCTAAATCACCAAATTTTAATATTCTTAGGTTTTACCCAAAATTCCCAATTCCACCATGAAAACCCTAGATTATAGGATGAAATCTTGTAAAAAGAAGCTAAGGAGTAAAGAAAATGAGTTAGAAATCACTTACTAATGTTTTGGAGAAGAAAGTGCGTTTGGAAAATCGCCTCTTACGTTTTTGGGATTCTGAAAAATGAAAATTAACTAAAAATCCCGTTTAAATATACCCATCTCAGACCCTCTGTGCGGACCGCACAAAAAGGATTGCAGCCGCGGAGCTCACAATGTTGACTGCAGTGACATGCTTTAGTATTTTGGCCATACCTTTCTCTACAGATGTCCAAATTGTGATTTGTTTACCTTTCTGGAAACTAGACACGAAGGGCTACAACTTTTGTTTTTGAATCATCTCAAAGTTCCTTGTAGATCAAAAGATATAGGCTTCCGAAGTCAGACCAGTGAACCTGCGGATTCTTCCTCACCACGGACCGCACAAAATCCTTTGCGGCCGCAAAGGCCCCTTCCGTGGTCACACAAAATCATTGCGGACCGCACAGGCGGGTTCAGAGATCTGCAACTTCTTTGAACCTGCAACAGCTATGTATTTAAGTCCAAAACATCCCGGAACCTATCCGAAACTCACCCGAACCCTGGGGACTCCAAACCAAATATGCATACTAACTCAAAAACATCATATGGACCTACTCGTGCGATCACATCATCAAAATAACATGTAAAACCATGAATTAAACCTCAAAACTCATCATTTTCATCAAGAACACTTAAAGTTCATAACTCTTCAACCGGAAGTCCAACTCACGTCAAATAAGCTCCATTTTTCACCAAATTTCACAGTTATCATTTAAATACTATAACAAGTTTGTACCGGGCTCTGGAACCAAAATACGGGCCCGATACCAGTGGTTTCAAGCACTAATTCTTTTTCTTCATTTCTTAGATAATTCGGCAAAACAATTTCTTTCAAAAATTGATTTCTAAGGCTTGGGACCTCGGATTCATTTCAGGGCATACGACCAAGTCCCATATTTTACTGCGGACCTCCCGGGATCGTTGGAACACGGATCCGGGACCGTTTGCTAAAAATGTTGACCAAAGTCAACCATAATCAAATTTTAACTCTAGAAATTTCTATTTCTCATATTTTCACATAGAAGGCTTTCCGGATATAGGTCCGAACCACGCACACAAATCGAGGTGAGGTAAAAAGGAGGTTTTTAGGCCTCGGAATACTGAATTTATTTCTAAAACAAGTGATGACCTTTTGGGTCATCACATCCTCCAGCTCTAAAACATCCGTTCGTCCTCAAACGGACATAAGAAGGAAGTACCCGAGTCGGGAAAAAGATGGGGATAACGGCTCCGCACATCGGACTCGGACTCCCAAGCCGATGCCTCAGCAGGCTGACCTATCCACTGAACACGAACAGAAGGGAAACTCTTCGATCTCAACTGACGAACCTACCGGTCTAGAATAGCTACCGGCTCCTCCTCATATGACAAGTCCTTGTCCAATTGGACAGTGCTGAAGTATAACACGTGAGGTGGATTGCCGTGATACTTCCGGAGCATGGATACGTGAAACACTAGATGCACGGCTGATAAGCTTGGCGGCAACGTAAGTTTGTAAGCCACCTCCCCCACTCGATCAAGAATCTCAAACGGGCCAATGAACCTAAGGCTAAGCTTTCCCCTCATCCAAATCTCATCACGCCCTTCATAGGCGACACCCGAAGCAATGCCCGCTCACCGACCATGAATGCCAAATCACGAACCTTACGGTTGGCATAACTCTTTTGCCTGGACTGAGCTGTACGAAGCCTATCCTGAATGATCCTGACCTTGTCCAAGGCATCCTGCACTATATCCGTACCCAACAACCGAGCCTCTCCCGGCTCAAACCATCCAACTAGAGACCGACACCGCCTACCATATAAAGCCTCATAAGGAGCCATCTGAATACTCGACTGGTAGTTGTTGTTGTAGGCGAACTCCGCTAAAGGCTAAAACTGATCCCACGAGCCTCCAAAGTCAATGACACAAGCTCGGAGCATATCCTCTAAAATCTGAATAGTACGCTCGGACTGCCCGTCCGTCTGAGGATGAAATGCTGTGCTCAACTCGACCCGTGTGCCCAACTCACGCTGCACTGCTCTCCAGAAATGCGAGGTAAACTGCGTACCTTGATCAGAAATGATAGACACGGGCATACCGTGAAGACGAACAATCTCTCGGATATAGATCTCATCTAACCACTCAGAAGAATAGGAGACTGCTACAGGAATGAAATGCGCTGACTTGGTCAGCCTATCGACAATATGCCACACTGCATCGAACTTCCTCAAAGTCCGTGGGAGTCCAATAACAAAGTCCATGGTGATACACTCCCACTTCCATTCGGGAAGCTCAATCCTCTGAAACAGACCACCAGGTATCTGATGCTCGTACTTTACCTTCTGACAATTCAAAAACCGAGCCACATATGCAACAATATCCTTCTTCATCCTCTTCCACCAATAATGCTGCCGCAAATCCTGATACATCTTAGCGGCGCCCGGATGAATAGAGTACCGGGAACTATGGGCCTCCTCTAAAATCAACTCCCGGAGCCCATCCACATTAGACACACAAACTTGACCCTGCAGCCTCAAAACTCCATCATCTTCTAATGTAACCTGCTTGGCACCTCCGTGCTGCACCGTGTCTCTAAGGACACACAAATGAGGATCATCATACTGCCGATCTCGGATACGCTCCAATAAAGAAGAGCGAGCAACTATGCAAGCTAATACACGGCTGGGCTCAGAAACATCCAACCTCACGAACTGATTGGCCAAAGCCTGGACATCGAGAGCAAGCAGTCTCTCACCGACCGGAATATACGCAAGACTGCCCATACTGGCTGACTTCCTACTCAAAGCATCGGCCACCACATTGGCCCTTCCCTGATGATATAAGATGGTGATATCGTAGTCTTTTAACAGCTCCAACCACCTGTTCTGCCTTAAGTTTAGCTCCTTCTGCTTGAACAAACATTGCAAACTCTTGTGATCCGTGAACACCTCACATGCCATGCCATACAAATAATGCCTCCAAATCTTCAGCGCGTGAACAATGGCGGCTAACTCCAAATCATGGACCGGGTAGTTTTTCTCATGAATCTTCAACTGACGCGAAGCATAAGCAATGACCTTGCCATTCTATATCAATACCGCACCAAATCCAATACGAGATGCATCACAATAAACTGTATATAGCCCTGAACCTGTGGGCAAAACCAACACTGGCGCCGTAGTCAAAGCTGTCTTGAGCTTCTGAAAGCTCGCCTCACACTCGTCCGACCACCTAAACTGACACCCTTTTGGGTCAACCTGGTCATCGGGGTTGCGATAGATGAAAACCCGTCCACAAACCGACGATAATAGCCTGCCAATCCCAAGAAACTCCGGATCTCTGTAGCTAATGTGGGTCGAGTCCAGTTCTTGACTGCCTCTATCTTCTTTGGATCTACCTGAATACCCTCTGCTGATACCACATGACCCAAGAATGCAACTGAACTCAACCAGAACTCATACTTCGAGAACTTAGAATACAACTGACTATCCCTCAGAGTCTGAAGAACCACTCTCAGATGTTGCTCATGCTCCTCCCGGCTGCGGGAATAAATCAAAATATCATCAATGAAGACTATCACGAACGAATCCAAGTAAGGTTTGAACACTCGGTTCATCAAATCCATGAAAGCTGCTGGGGCATTTGTCAATCCGAATGACATCACCAAGAACTCATAATGCCCGTACCAAGTGCGGAAAGCTGTCTTAGGGACATCGGATGCCCTAATCCTCAACTGATGGTATCCAGATCTCAAGTCGATCTGAGAAAACACTTGGGCACCCTGAAGCTGGTCGAACAAATCATTAATCCTCGGCAGTGGATACTTATTCTTGATTGTGACCTTGTTCAATTTCCAGTAATCTACACACATTCTCATTGATCCGTCCTTCTTCTTGACAAACAACACTGGCGCACCCCAAGGCGAGACACTGGGCCTAATGAAGCCTTTATCAAGCAAGTCTTGCAACTGCTCCTTCAGCTCTTTCAACTCAGGCGGGGCCATACGATACGGCGAAATAGAAATGGGCTGAGTGCCCGAAGCCAAATCAATGCAAAAGTCAATATCCCTGTTGGGTGGCATACCCGGCAGGTCTGAAGGAAATACCTCAGGGAACTCACGGACTACAGGCACAGAATCAATAGAAGGGACCTCAGCACTAGAATCACGAACATATGCCAAATAAGTCAAACACCCGTTCTCGACCATACGCCGAGCCTTCATATATGAGATAACACTACGGGTAGAATGACCAGAAGTCCCTCTCCACTCAAGACGAGGTAGACCCGGTAAGGCTAAGGTCACAGTCTTGGCGTGACGATCCAAGATAGCGTGGTAAGGTGATAACCAGTCCATCCCCAATATGACATCAAAATCAACCATGTCCAGCAGTAATAAGTCTACTCGGGTCTCAAGACCCCCAATAACAACTACACAAGAGCGATGAACACGATCTACTACAATAGAATCACCCACCGGTGTAGACACATAAACAGGAGCACTCAAAGAATCGCTAGGCATGACCAGAACAGAAAAGAAGATGACACATAAGAGTATGTAGACCCTGGATCAAATAGCACTGAAGCATCCCTACTACAAACCAGAACCGTACCTGTGATAACTGCATAGGAAGCCTCAGCCTCGGGCCTGGCTGGAAGAGCATAACATCGGGGTTGGGCCCCACGACCCTAGACTACATCTCTAGGACGGCCTGCAGCTGGCTGGCCTCCACCTCTAGCGGTCTGGGCTCCACCTCTAACACCTCTACCTCCAACTCTAGCACCTCTACCTTCACCTCTAGCTGGCTGGGCGGGCTGTGGAACACTCGGTGCCTGAACCAAGGCACGGGAACCGGATGCTGAGAGCTGCTCGATGCTCGAGGACAATATCTAGTAATGTGCCTCGTGTCACCACAAGTAAAACAAGCCCTCGGCTGCTAGGGTTGACGACCCTGAAAACTCTGAAGCGGAGGTGCACTAATAGGAGCTGGTGATGCACTATAGGACTGCTGATCGGAATACTGCATGTGAGAACCACGAACACCTGGGGCACTGTGAGAAGCCTGAAGTGCTGACTGAAAAGTCCTAGGAGGATGGCCTCTACCATACGAATCTCTGCCTCCAGACGAGGTGCCACTGAATCTGCCTGAATGACGAGGCCTCTTGTCAAACCCCTGACCACCTCCCTGCGATAAAACCATCTCAACTCTCCTGGCCCCATTGGCCGCCTCCTGGAAAGAAATCTCACTCCCCGCCTCTTTAGCCATCTGAAGTCGAATAGGCTGAATGAGCCCCTCAATGAACCTCCTCACTCTCTCTCTCAGTGGGAAGTATAAGTAGAGCATGACGGGCCAAATCAATAAACCTGGTCTCGTACTGAGTAACGGTCATGGAACCCTGCTGGAGACGCTCAAACTGCCTCCGATAGATCTCTCTCTGAGTGACTGGAAGAAACTTCTCCAAGAATAGCTGTGAAAACTGATCCCAATTCAGAGCTGGTAACCCAACTGGTCTAGCCAAACAATAATCTCTCCACCAAGTCTTGGCGGATCCAGATAAGCGAAAAGTAGCAAAGTCGACCCCGTTGGTCTCCATTATCCCCATGTTCCTGAGAACCTCGTGACAGCTGTCTAAATAATCCGTGGGATCCTCAGAAGATGCACGCTGAAAGTGGTAGCTTGGTGAACCTGTCCAATCTCACAAGGCATCGGCAGTCATAGCTGC
>NW_017673061.1:151201-153060 GCF_001879085.1 Nicotiana attenuata | reverse complement strand
TTTTCATCTTCTCGAAAATTCGGCAGCATTTCGGTACTACTTGGACATTGGTTTTTCTAATATAGGAAATTAACTTTCTACACTGCTATTTTCTCTTTTGGTTTTTTCCAATTTTTCCAGATATTCAAAGCCGGTCAGCATGCGAGTCCCAAACAGATAAATGCACAAGTAGGATGCAGCAGGATGGTCCATTATTCCGGGTACACCTGTCCTAGACGGACCCAACCCCTGTGTTGAGTCCCCTAAGTCAAAATGCATGTGGTGCAGATAAGCGCTCCTACTAGGGATCCGGCATGAAGTCAAGTTCTTCTAGGTTCAAAACCTGGGTATGTGTTCTAGACTGTGTACCCGAGCGGACAACTCGAGTCGAGGAGGGGGCTACGTACCGGGAACCAAAAGGCCATCCGGCTTAGTAACTTGTCTGGCCTCTTTCTTATTTCAGGGTATCGACACTAACAAAATAGGGAGTCTCAACCAGTAAGCACATCCTCGGAGGTGAGAAGAGAAGGGTTTCGCCACAGTTTATATACAATCCAGATAATATCAAAGCGGTAAAAAGCAACATTTTGCACATTTAGCATGAAACATGAAGAAATATCAGATAAAGCCAAATACAACAATATATCTAAGCTCGAATTCTGAACCCTGAACCAGAGATTCTGGGTTCGATCCCCAGCAGAGTCGCCAGAGCTGTCACACCTCCTTTTATAATATAAAATAATAAAGGGAGTTATTTCCAACTTGAAGTGACAATCGGAACGGGATTTATTATTAAATTTTCAGAGTTGCCACTTAGGAAATTAATGGTGTCCCAAGTCACCGGTTAGATCCCGACCCGAGGAGATTATGACTCTGTTATCAGTCCGCGAACCAGAAATCCAGGTAAGGAATTCTGTTAACCCGGGAGAAGGTGTTAGGCATTCCCGGGTTCCGTGGTTCTAGCACGGTCGCTCAACTGTTGTATTCGATTTTATCTGATTTCAAAACATGTTATGTCCCATGTGCTTTTACTAGTAAACCGCATTCATTTTTTTTATTTTTAAGAATTGCAACGCCGTGAAAATGCATCTCGAACCACGTCGCACCAGTGCACCCGTGATTGTTAACACACTTTGACTACGTTGAGATTTGGATTTGGGTCACATAAATGTGCACCCAAAGACTGAGGGCTCGAAATGCCATTCTAGAAACTCAGCTTAGCCAAGCAGCTCAGGGACCTGATTCTTTACATGAGGAGGTTGCTCAACTGAGAAAGGAAAATGGGAGACTCCAGGCTCAACTACTTGAAGAACAACTAGCTGCAAACGCCAGACTGGACTTGGTTCTCAAAATCATTGTTGTCTCTCCATCGAAGCCTCCGTCCCTTAGTGCTCCATAGGATCCTCCCGCAGTGTCTAAATATTTTTGTTCCAACCTCCTGTGGGTGCTGTTTTACTGGTGTTTATTTGCTTCGTTTATTGTGTGATGGCATGTGGAAATTACCCATTACTGCTTCTGACTTGGTCAGTCCAACGTTAACATTAATGAAACAACTCCCCTTTGTTTGCATGTACAACACGGTGTTCCTCTGGCTTCTCTTTTCTGTTATGTTGTGTGCACATAGGTGGCATGAGCTAGCTGTGTTAGACTTCTTTATGCTTATTATCTGCTGGTGCTTCTCTTTTCTCTATTTTTTAATGATGCCAAAAGGGGGGGGGGGGGGAGAAAGCTTACATTAAGAGGGAACTTACGTGGGAACTTAAGTAAACTTCAGTGTGATAAATTTCTTGGATTAAAGGGGACCTTAAGTGTGAGAATGATGGATATCTTAGATTAAGGGGGAACTTCATCACTACTGGGTTAGTTTTTCTTCTAACAAA
>NW_017673061.1:137913-150544 GCF_001879085.1 Nicotiana attenuata | reverse complement strand
AAAATCCAGCTGGAACGCACCTGACCAGAAGTGGCTGTGCAGACAGTGCAGCAGTCACTTCCCACTGACAAGAAGTACACCAAGAGTTGACACCACTATCTAATTGTGATAAAATAACCTGGTGCAAGACACACCAGTTCTTGTGCATTTCAGTGATACTCTCTCAAGAAGAAGAAGCATCCATCCAGCATTGAAATCACCGGTGTGTCAACAACAAGAAGACAACTCCACTAAGGGTCAATTTCTAAATGAAGTCTTATGTATATCCATAGTTGAGTTGTAATCTTGTTATTTGCTTTACATTGTAATTCCTATTTTGCTTTCTTAGAAGCACTGTTTTAGGAACAAACCAAATCCGTAAACTTTTGAGTTTGCGTTGTGACTAGGAAGAGTCATAAGTTGAATCCTCTGTAACTAGGAGAGTTAGAGAGTGGCTTGTGGTGGTGCATCACAAGTTAGTTTGAAGTCTTTGCAAAAGGGAGTTTGCAAAGTGGCTTGTAATAGGTAGATTACAAGTTAGTTGAGTTTAAAGCCTACTTGTGTAGGTCGTGGTTTTTTGATCCCCTTGTGTGGGATTTTTCCATGTAGAAAAACCTCTGGCCTTATTTACATTCAGTCTTTACTGCTTTCAATGTATCGGTCTAATATAGAACCAGGTACTCTATTGTTTGGTGGACCCATATAAGCTATCAGCATCACTTTCTAGTTGTTCGGTAGTTGTGCGCCGTTTCCTGCTTTGAGTTTGTACGAGCCTTTACCGGTAATTCTGACGACTCGATATGGTCCTTCCTAATTCGGTTCCAGCTTTCCCTCATTCGGATTTCGGGTATGCATTGTTACTTTTCTCAACACCAAGTCCCCGATCTTGAAGTGTTCGAAGTTGGATCTTCGGTTGCAATATCTTTCTACCCGTTGTTTCTGGGCGGCCAACCGGACTAGGGCGGCCTCACACCTTTCATCCAATAGTTCTAGGCTTGTGCTCATAGCCTCCCCGTTCGATTTTTTGGTCGCATATCAGAACATGAGGCTCGATTCTCCTACTTCGACCCGTATTAATGCTTCAGCACCGTAAACCAATGAAAATGGGGTGGCCCCGGTACTAGACTTCGAAGTTGTACAGCATGCCCACAGGACTTCGGCCAGAATTTCCTTCCACTTTCCTTTGGCATCGGTCAACCTCTTTTTCAGTTTTTGGAGCATAGTCTTGCTTGTAGATTCTGCTTGTCCATTCCACTAGGGTGATAAGGTGTTGATAATATCTTTTTAATCTTGTGGTCTTCGAAAAACTTAATTATCTTGCTGTCGATTAATTGCTTCCCATTGTCGCACACGATATCTACCGATATCTCGAACTGGCATATTATGTGGTCCCAAATGAAGTCAATGACTTCCTTTTACCGGACTTTTTTGAACGCTTGAGCTTCGACCCTTTTAGAAAATAATCGATCATAAACAGTATGAATTGAGCCTTACCGGGTGCCCAAGGCAGGGACCGACGATATCCATTCCCCATTTCATGAATGGCCATGGGGACAAGACCGAATGGAGTAGCTCTCTAGATTGATGGAGCATCGGTGCGTGTCTGATAGCCGTCGCATCTTCGTACAAAGTCCTTTGCATCTTTCTCCATGTCGATCCACTAATAGCTAATTCTGATTAATTTCCAACCAAAGATTCCACCCCTAAATGGTTTCCGCAAGTGCCTTCGTGAACTTCTCCTAAGACATATTCGGTATCTCCCGATGCCAAGTATATGGCGAGCAGGCCGTCGAATGTTCTTCTAAACAGAGTCCCTTCGGACAGGCTGAACCTGGCCTCTTTCGTGTGCAGAGCTCTCGATTCTTTAGGATACGAGGGCAGCTTCCCAATCTTCAAATAATCTAGGTATTTGTTCCTACAATCCCAAGTTAAACTTGTTGAGTTTACTTTGGCATGGCCTTCTCCGCCACCGGCTTCAGGAGCTGTACGACTGTTCCCGAACTGAATTCATCATCCTCAACCAATGATCCCAAGTTAGCCAGTGTATCGGCATCGCTATTTTGATCGCGGGGCACGTGTTGCAAGGTCCATTCCTTGAATTCATGCAGCTTTATCTGCAACTTGTCTAAATACCTTCGCATCCGTTCCTCTTTTACTTCGAACATGCCACTGACTTGATTTACCACAAGGATGGAATCGCACTTAGCTTCGACTACAATGGCTCCAAGGCTTTTAGCCAATTCGAGACCTGTAATCATGGCCTCATACTCGGCCTTGTTGTTAGTCAATTTCACAGTTCTACTAGATTGCCTAAATATGTTACCCGTAGGTGGTTTCAGCATGATGCCGAGCCCGGACCCGTTTGAGTTCGAAGCACCGTCTATAAAGAGGGTCCAAACTCCCGAGGTAATCCCCAAGGTTAACAATAGTTCTCTTTCAATTTTGGGTAATAAGGCCGGTGTAAAGTCCGCTACGAAGTCTGACAAAATTTGTGATTTGATGGCAGTTTGGGGTCGATACTCGATATCGTACCCGCTAAATTTTACTGCCCATTTGGCCAATCATCCCAAGAGCTCAGGCTTGTGCATGATGTTCCTCAGTGCGTAAGAGGTCAAGACACATATGGGGTGGCATTGAAAGTATGGTTTTAACTTTCTGGAGGTACTCAGCAAAGCAAGCGCCAATTTTTCCAGGTGAGGATACCTTGTTTCGGCCTTGCCTAGAGTTCTACTAACATAGTAAACAGGAAATTCTATACCTTTCTCTTCCCGGACTAGGACTCCACTTACCGCCACCTCGGATACTGCCAAGTAAAGGTACAACTGCTCATCCGACTTTGGAGTATGGAGTAGGGGTGGACTCGAAAGGTACCGTTTGAGTTGTTCCATAGCTTGTTGGCACTCCGGGGTCTAAGAAAAGTTATTCTTCTTCTTCAATAGTGAGAAGAAATGATGGCTTTTCTCAGAGGACCTCGATATGAACCGGCCAAAGGCTGCTATACGCACAGTTAGCCTCTGAACGACCTTAAAAATTGTCCACCACGGTGATGTCTGCTATAGCTTTGATTTTATCGGGATTGATCTCGATCCCCCAGTTGGACACCATGAACCCAAGGAATTTTCTGGATCCGACTCTGAATGCGCATTTTTTCGGATTGAGCTTCATATTGTATCTCCTCAATATGTTAAAGGTTTCCTGTAAATGTTTCAATGGTCCTCTGCTCGTAGGGACTTGACTAACATGTCGTCAATATAAAACTCCATTGATTTTCTTATTTGTTCTTTGAACATCCGGTTTACTATGTGTTGATAAGTGCACCTAGCATTTTTTAATCCGAAAGACATTACGTTATAACAATAAGTGCTGAATTTAGTGATATAAGAAGTCTTTTCTTGATCCGCCGTATCCATACAGATTTGGTTGTATCCAAAATAAGCATCGAGAAAGTTGAGTATCTCATGCCCCTCCGTCGTATCGCTCATGCAATCGATGTTAGGCAACAGGAAAGAGTCCTTAGCGCATGCCTTGTTTAAGTTTTTGTAATCTACGCACATTCTTATTTTATTTCCTTTTTTAGGCATTACCACTATGTTAGCTAACCAGTCCGGGTATTTAACTTCCCAAATGAAAACTATTTTAAGGAGTTTAAATACATCGTCTTTGATGAACGCATGTTTGACTTCGGACTGAGGCCTTCTCTTCTGTTTAACCAGGTGGAACATTGGGTCTAAACTCAACTTATGAGTGGTTATCTCCGGCGGGATCCTGTCATGTCAAGATAGGACCAAGCGAAACAATCTTATGTTAGCTATAAGGAATTCAATGAGTGTTTTCCTGAGCTCGGGAGTTAACCTCGTGCCAAGGTATACCTTCCGATCAAGTAAGTATTCCATCAATATGACTTGCTCCAACTCTTTGATCGTTGATTTAGTGGCATCAGAATCATCAGGGGCGATGCACGACATATGGACTCCATAATCATCATCCTCGCTTGCTCCTTGCTCCTCCGGTTCGATCGAGGCCGGTATCGGTGATTGCTATTTAGTTTCTTCTTTCCTAACAGGCTCTGTGTTCTTTGATGTCGAAAGCGTGGGTATCCAGATCACTTCGTCAACCGCGAACATTTCTTTGCGGCCGACTGCTCTTCGTAAAATGTGTTCATTCCTCCCGGTGTGTGGGGGAACTTCAGTGCCCGGTATAGTATCGAGGGTACTACCCTCATGTTATGAACCCAAGGCCTTCCGAATAAGGCGTTATACTTCATATCCCCTTTGATCACGTAGAATTTGGTATCCTGAACTGTCCGATAATATTTACCGGCAAATTTATTTCTCGTTTGATAGTTTTGCATGCCATGTTAAATCCGTTCAACACCCGGAATGCCGGCACTATTTGATATTCTAGCCCCAACTATTCTACAACCCTCGATCTGATGATTTTGGCCAAGCTACCTGGATCAATTCACACGTGTTTGACTCGAGATTTGTTGATAAGTACGGAAATTACTAGTGCATCCTTATGAGGTTGTACGATGCCCTCTGCATCCTCATCGCTGAAATGGTCCCCTTCCGGGATATAATGTCGGGTGCGCTTCTCCTTTGTGATCGAACTATATTGTATTTTATCACCGGCCCTAGGGGGACACCAACCCCTCCGATGATCACATTGATGATGTGTTAGGGTTCCTCTAGTTCAGTTTGTTTGTTGTCATCCCTGTTTCTGAAGTGGTTTTTGGCTCGATCACTCAGAAATTCTCCCATGTGTCCTGTCACACCTCCTTTTATAATATAAAATAATAAAGGGAGTTATTTCCAACTTGAAGTGACAATCGGAACGGGATTTATTATTAAATTTTCAAAGTCGCCACTTTGGAAATTAATGGTGTCCCAAGTCACCGGTTAGATCCCAACCCGAGGAGATTATGACTCTGTTATCAGTCCGCGAACCAGAAATCCAGGTAAGGAATTCTGTTAACCCGGGAGAAGGTGTTAGGCATTCCCGGGTTCCGTGGTTCTAGCACGGTCGCTCAACTGTTGTATTCGATTTTATCTGATTTCAAAACATGTTATGTCCCATGTGCTTTTACTAGTAAACCGCGTTCATTTTTTTTATTTTTAAGAATTGCAACGCCGTGAAAATGCATCTCGAACCACGTCGCACCAGTGCACCCGTGATTGTTAACACACTTTGACTACGTTGAGATTTGGATTTGGGTCACATAAATGTGCACCCGAATTCAGGAAAGTGATATTATTAAAGTACGCTCCTAAAGCCACTACGCGTTTTTTATGTTTTGGGGANTGAGAAACTTGAGAAAACACTATTAAGTATTCTACTAACAAGAGAAAGCCCCAATCAATTAGTATGTCCATGTATTATTGCCAAGATACTCACATAAGTGTTGAACTAAAACAAAATACCCAAGGAAGCGTTCGAATTTTGTGGGCCTTAAAGCAGGCCCTTGCGAAAATTCAGGCCTTAAAACAGACCTTAAATGTTCAATAAATAATTGCTGTCCAGACATGGGCCTTGTAGTAAACCCAATAAGGAGACATTAAATCAGCCCAGCCTGGAGACAAGCCTGACCTAATATCCTTGTCACAGTTGGGCTGTTTGTTTGGCCCAGATCTGTAAATAATCGTAGGCCTTTGGTATTTCTATTGCGTGGATCCTATTAAGGTATTTGCCGGATTAAACTAACAGATTTCAAAGAGCTAATTTGACGCTTATCATTAGCCGGTTTTAAAATACTATTTCGAACTCTATTGGCCTACCAACATGAATCATCACGAAATGCTACAACTCAATAATATGAACATTCACAGCTCTTATAGCTCATACAAATTTCAGCTCAAATTAAACAGTCCAATCATGTCATTAAACGCAGAAAGTAGACATTAGACTCTAGCATGTGAATTGCTATAATCAGAATAAAACTCATCGCACAGTCCATATGTACAGTCCAATTTTACAGTCCAGTTATACAGTCCAGGGTATAAAGCAATTTAACCCAGTTATACAGTCCATATGTAAAGCAGGCTTAACAAATGCAAATCCATGAGTATCTATCCTAGCAAGATAACCTGAACACACACATCTCAAGAGGTAAACAAATGGGCTTTCATTTCAATATTCCAACTCAATGATACATCAAGTTAACCTCGAGAATATGTACCTGGAAATAAAATAGAAATGGAGGAGGAGAAGTCAGCCAAGACAGTAATGAACAGCAACCCAAATCCAAAGCAACTAGATCACTTTCAGATCCAAAAATACCACAGCAAACCCAGGAATGACTAGCAGCAGATTAAACACCAAAAGCAGATGAAAACCAGATATGATTGGATCAAAATACACTCGAAATCAACCCAAAAGTCCCTGAACTTGAACCAAACAAGGTCTAGAAGATACTCAAACCACTTTTTTAACCTTCTGTTGCACTGAAATTTGATCTACAATTGAAATTTAAACTTGATCTAAGAGAGTCCCAATAGAACAGTACATATCTTTGGATTTTTCTACTGTTTTTGTTTGTGGTTTTTGAATTGGATTTGTTTTTGAATTCAGACTTCAAATCTGTCAATACTTTGGGGGGGGGGTGAATTTTAGGCCTCCAAACTTGTGAATCAAGGCAAATGAATGCCTATTTATAGGTGAACTTAGGTTAAATTTCAGATTTTTCCTTTTACCCCTTAGTCCCTATTCTAATTTCAGTGTTTCCCCCTTATTTTCTGACTTGCTACACAAGCAACTAACTTAAGTTTATTAGAACCTACACTATGGTCCCCCCTAGAAGGTTCTATGCCTATTACAATCCCTACTCTACCCTTAACCCTTTTCAAAAATTACCAAATCTGCTGAAAGTACCCTTTTCCTATGCCTAAACTACCCTTTGAACCTCCTGAAATTACTAGCCTCCATTAACTACACCACACTTTCTAACTGACCCTGGTTCAAATAACTATCAACCAGCCCCCAATCCAATCCTAAATTCAAATAACTTCTGATTTTTGGATTAATAACTACTAATAACAAGTCAAATTAAAACAGTACTCACATAGTATTGATTAAAACTGTAAGCAGCAAATTCGACACACACAGCTAATAGAACAACTTATTCATGAAGCCTGGAGAAGATTTAAGCAACTCAGAACCTAAACTAAATCCTAAGCATGATTAATCCTAATCCTAAAGAATTCAGTCACAACTAAATTGACAAACGACCCAATTATTAATTAACAGACAATGAAGAATAACAAATAAGAAACATGCTAATCTATTTGACCACTGGTTCGACCAAAAATGAGGAAAAATAAACTCAAACCCTAAATTGATTGCTCAAAAGGAAGTATCAGTCAAAAGGAAAAGACTAACGAAGGAGAACAAAGAAAACTTACTTAGCTTGAACACTTGACTGATTATGGGGTGAGCTCTGACCGGTCCTTTGTTTGAATCCTCCGGGATTCTTGACGCGTAACATCCCTAATCGTGTGTTTTCCAAAAGAACACACATGATTAGGGAAGTTATGGTCGAAAATCCCCAAGATTTTTTAATTTAGGGTTCTACCTGATTTTGATCGGATATTTGGACAATTCTGGCAATATTTGAGACACGTGGCTATGGGGGTTGGATAGAGGAGGTCAAGGCGGTCCCATGGTGTTAATTTGGGACCATTTGGCATAACCGGCGACTTGGCCGGAGAATTTCGAATGGATATTCGACGAGTTCCAGTAATATTTGAAAGCAAAGGACAGTGGATTTGGGTAGAGGAGGAGAAGGGGAATCTGGGGTGTAATTTTGGGGTTGATCGGAGCATCGCCGCCGGCGGCGACGATTTCCGGCCGGCGGACGGCGGAGGGACGGTGGCAGATGGTGGGGCTAGGGCGGAGGACGCCGGCGTTACAGGGGAGGTACGAGGAGGATGATTTTGGTCTCAAACTTTTCTGAAGATTTCGGACACTTATATCTAAAATTTGAGATTAAAGCTGGGCCGTTGGATTAGAGTGGGTAGACGGCCTAGATTTGATTTGGCATTTAACTCAAAACGACGTAGTATGCTCCCTATACTACGTCGTTTTGTTGGTCTCACAGGCATGGGCACCTGGACCGGGTAGAGGTGAACTGGGCCTGGACGTGGAAATTGTTTGGGCTACCTGATTTTAGCCCAAATTTGGTCTTTACTCAAGACCAAATTGAATTTTTTTTCTTTTTCCCTTTTTCTTCCTTTATCTATTTTTGTATTTATTTATTTTTTCTGATTTTATAAAATGTTAAAACAAAGCAAAGACCTAATTACACTATTTAACTGCTAAAATTACCTACAATTCTATTTAAAGACAAATGCAATAATTAGTAATGCAAAGAACTATTTTCTTGCAATTTTCTTTACATTTTATTCTACAACTAATTAGTACTAAAATTGCGAAATTAAATCCCTAAATGCCAATGCATATTTTGGTATTTTCATATGGATTAAGATGCACAAATAAAAATGCAACAATTACCAAAGAATGCCATAAAATTCACAAAAATTTATAAAATACTAGGAAAAAAATTGTTTTTTCGTTTGAAATTTTGGGAATTACTGCTTAGGGCAAAAATCACGTGCTCACATGTCCGCTATTGAATAATCGGGAAACTTCTTCTCTCAATTGTTGGCAGTCCTCGGTCCTGTGGCCATGAGTGCCATGATACTTACACATCAGGATAGGATCTATTTGGGTAGGATCGGAGTGCAATGGTTGAGGCCATTTGGTCTCTTTGATGCGCCCGATGGCAGATATGATATTGGCTACATTCGAAGGTTCCCTTTACCCGAGTGGCCTGTCAAAACTATTTTTGCTTATCAGACCTCGGCTATTGGACCCCTGTTCGCTTCTCCTTTTGTTCCTTATAGAGTTGCGCCCGGACCCGTTTTCCGTTCGACCTACACTTTATGGTTGATATCTCGGGCCGGCCTTGATTCATGATCAACGATTCTCATAGGCCTGTATTCGGTTCTGATGGGATAAAAGGATCCGGACGGGGTTCCCAGTTGGTCATCCTCAACTCTGATTTTTGACTGGTACCTGTTGTGGAAGTCGACCCAAGTTACTGCCGGATATTCTACCAAGTTTTGCTTCAGCTGCTGTGAAGCCAAGGAGCTTCGAGGGTTGTGCCCCTGAGTAAATGCCTGAACGGCCCAATCGTCTGCAATTAGAGGCAGGTCCATCCGTTCCATTTGAAACCTTGACACGAACTCCCTGAGCATCTCGTTGTCCCTTTGCTTAACTTTGAAAATGTTCGATTTTCTACAACCTTGGTGGATCCCACATGAGCTTTTAGAAAAGCATCCGCGAGCATAGAGAACGAATCAATGGTGTTCGGGGGAAAGTTGTGGTACCATATATCTCTCATTTTGACAGAGTCTCCCCAAACTTCTTTAACAGCACCGACTCAATTTCATCGTCTTTCAAGTCATTACCCTTAGTGGCGCATGTGTAAGAAGTCCCATGCTCATTTGGATCTGTGGTTCCTTTATATTTTGGAATGTCGGGCATGCGAAACCTCTTCCGGACTAGCTTTGGTGTCGCGCTCGGAGGGAAAGCATTTAAACAAATTTCTTGGAGTCCGAGACTTTCAGTATAGGAGGTGCTCCTGGGATTTGATCAACTCAGGAATTGTATATCTCCATCTTCCTGTTATTTTCCTCAATTTTCTTTTTACCAGATTCCACTCATTTCGTTAATGCTTCAAGCATTTCCTCACTTCAGGGCTGACAGCGGACTCAGTTACGCCTGGTCTTTCGGTGATCTCCTCATTTCCTCGGGTGTTTTCCCGAGGCAATTCGGGCTCAACTCTGCTAGGGTCACAGCTTTGGTTTTGCAGCTGTGCTATCGCCGCCTGCTGAGTCTGTAGCATTTTGAAGATCAATCGTAAAATGACCCTATCGCTTGCACCTTCCCCTTCAGGTGCTCCCTAAGCCGTTGGTCGAGATGCTGTTTTCGGGGTCGGTAGGAAGTAATGGCCACATGTAAGTTAGCATCGATTGGATCTACGACCGAGAACCCGTTGGGATCAGCAGGGGGTACCTCATTGCTAGGCACCAGATTGTTGTTTTCGCTATGAAGGCCAGACCCATCCTTAACGTTTATGTGAGTGGATTGAGAATTTGAAATTTTTATGCTAACCTAAAATTGAGACCTTAAAGAACAAGTGTAAAATAGAGTGTGTTATGGAGATTCGTATCAAACTACCACTATTATCTTTAGCCCCCATGATGGGCGCCAAACTGTTTACCCTTAAAACGGGAAACAATTGAATTTAGATGCGATTTTAAGGATATGTGGACTAATTTAATGGACTAATTCGAAATGGGATTATTAATTATTTTTAGAGTCTCCACTTGGGATAGGTTTGTCTTTTGGTGTCCCAAGTCACCGATTTATCTTGAATCCCAAATCGAGGAAATTTCGACTTCCCGAGTGGAGTCTGCGAACCAGAAATTCTGAATAAGGAATTCTGTTGACCCGAGGGAAGGTCTAAGGCACCCTGGATCCCGTGGTTCTAGCACGGTCGCTTAAACTATTATAGATGTCTAAAAACCTGATTTTAATACATGTTATCCTATAGTGCAATTTTAAAATTATTTAACCGCTTTTAATTAAATTTTTTAGTAAATTGAACGTCGTTTAAAATATGTCTTGGATCACGTCACATGAAATGCACCCGGATCCTCGACATATTTTATTCAACGTTTTGGGATTTGGATTTGGGTCGCATGAAATGCACACCCGAGTTTAGGAAGGTAAAATTATTAAAGAGCGTGCCTAAAGCGGCTAACGGGTTATTAACATTTGCGGGAGGCCATGAAAATTCGCTAAATGGCACGCCCCGTGTTCTAAAGTATTTTAATATAAACATTTAAAGAGGGTCACGCAATTTATGAGTTTTATTTGGCGTGGCGCACCTCGTTTTATTTTTTAAAGGCCATCCTAAAAGGGACTATTATTTTCTAGTATGGATTGTCTCTAAAAGAGGTCCTAATTAATTAGCATTATAAAATTCGGGCCTCAAGTTCAAGTCCGAACTCAAACAAAAGGGGAAAAACCACTTAATTTGAATTCGCTACCTAACTCGAAGGCCCAAATTTCTAATTCAAATTTATTTTACTGTCATCATACCCAACACTTAGTGAGTAGATAAAGATCTTCCGTATGTTCAAACCAAACGTCCAAGGCCTTGGGCCTCAAAACGAGCCCACTATAAAAAAAAGGGTAAACTGGGCTTTAGGCTCACATCAACCTTCATCTTAATGGATTCGAAACAATACCACTGGACCCACTACTTGACCTACCACTTGAGTCCAGGCCTCATTGTTCATCAATTTGGAACTTTACCTACTACTTGAGTCGATTTCAATGGCAGTAATGATTCAATTCAGGAGATGAAGAAACCCTGGAAACTAAATGATAGATATTAAGACCCAATTCCATGTATCAAATAGTAGTAAAATATTTAGACTTATGGAAGTTGTAGGCTAAGGACTGATGCCGTCAAATTAGTCAAACTAATTATTTTGAAATCCTATGCTCCAATTTTTAACTATCCAAACAAACTGTGATATCAATTTTACTAACATCTAAAATAGGAGCTGATATCGAACAAGTAAAATGCTAGACAAATATTTACAACATGATGAAAATAGCCTAATTAATCGAGTGTGTTCTTGTTAATACGTATGTGATACCGCCTGTTAGTATCTATAGAATTAACCTTACTATCCTAAATCTGAAAATCAATAGCAATTTAAACAAGTTATGAATCTATGAATGACTAACATGAACTGTACCAGGACTAAGGTCATAATTATACAAATTTAGAAAGTCCGCACAGTCCAACGTTCATGCGAATACAAATCAAAGCTAAACTATACTAGACTAACATATATCAGTAGCACCTATCCAACTATAGATATATGATGATCCAAACAAGCATAAATCTAGAGGCAAATGTGTGAGCATTTTTTCATGTATTTCCAACTCAAAGCTACATCAAGTCAAATTCAAGGTGTGTACCTGGAATTGAGTGAACAAAAGAACAAGTGGAAGTCAGCAGTGTTAGACAGCAGGGAAAGGCAACACCAGTAGTTGAAATCAACAAAATAGGATCAAAGTTGATCCCAACACAGCATCACAAAGCCCAGGACTGGAAGACAAGGAAGAGCACCACAGAATAGCCACAATAGACTCGATTGAAACCAAACAGACTCGAAATCAAACCCAAGCCCTTTCTGAAACATCAGCAACCGGAAATTGAGCTAGAAGATGCAAATCAACAACTAAAACTCAAAATTAACCTAAAAATTCAATAGAACAGTGTTTTTTGGAGTTTTGTGTTACTTTATTTTTTGGTTTCTTAGAAGGTTTCAGATCTGAAGGATTTCAAATTTGGGTTTTTGAATTTGAAATTCAAAATTTTCAGATTCCAAACTTGTAGAACACGTTTTTTTTGGGGGGGGGGGGGGGGGGACGGGGGTTACAGTATCGAACCTAAACGTTAGTTAAACAAGGCAGTGGGGACTGCCTTTTATAGGCACAATTGAGGGGAAGTTTCATATTTTTGTTTTATACCTTTTGCCCCTCTTTTATTTTCAGTATTTATCAGATCGGA
>NW_017673061.1:80428-137814 GCF_001879085.1 Nicotiana attenuata | reverse complement strand
AAGGAAAAATCAAAAACTAAAAGTAAAACAATGCAAAAGGGCTATTTTGTTATTTTTTTCTTATTTTTGTAATGTTAATTAACTAATGAAAATGTTAAAATGAGGTTCTAAATGCAAGTATGCTATTTTTTGTATTTTTCATGAGTTATATCAATTAAAAATGCACAAAATGCACACAATCACAAGATCATGCAATTAATTCCCTAAAATTCAAATAATAAAAGAAAAATTCAAATTTTAATGAATTCTATAGGAGTAATTTAAGCGAGGCAAAAATCACGTGCTCACAGCTGCCCCTCTTTGCTCGGAGACACGAAGGGTTTTCGGGCAAAGATAAATGAGCAACTATGAGATATTTTTGCCTGCTTGGCACTGCATGAGAAGCATTTTGAAAACTGTCTGACCGGACCCTGCTTCAGAGGTTGCCTACATATCCTTGGCTATAAAGGAATCAGGTCAGTGTAGTTCTGGAAGGTTTGGTAGCTGGGACTACCAGGAGCTGTGATTTCACTGCTGTTGATGCTGCTAGTGCTTGCTGACCTCCTTATTACACCAAAAGGAAATCAAAGCTAAGCTAGCTAGTTATGCCTATCAACTATGAGTTACAAGATTCCTATCTATAAGTCTCTTGAAGCTTGATCTTGAGTCTTAGCTGATTTTGCTGTTGACTCCGATCTGAATCTTGATGCTCGCAAGTTGTAGGTGTCGTTTCTTTCTGCAGCATTGGGTCAAAGCGGGATCAGCGGAGCTTATGACTTCAATCAAATTTTGAGCAATCCGCACCTTTGTTTGCTTCACATTTGAGTTCATTTCTTTTTGTTCTTTTCTTCTTTTCTTTATTCTGGATTGAGATTCATTCCATCGGTCATCTCGCACCCTATGTCTTGAGGTCAACCTGCTTAAGATACCAAAACAAACAAATGAACGAAATTTTCTACCCCAGTTTTTACTAGGAAGATTTTGTGAGTTAGTTGTGACACGAATCTAAGCGATCAAATCAGGATTGTGTATCCTTGTGAATGAATCCAGGTTATGCTGGGAAATGACCGGGTTATGCCGGAAAAGAAAAAGGGGCCTCGGGTTATGTCGGGACGGAAAGAAAAAAGCTCCTTGGGTTATGCCAGGGAGATCCACGGGTTATGCCGGGACGGAAAGAAAAAAGCCCCTTGGGTTATGCCAGGGAGATCCTCGGGTTATGCCGGGATTTGGAAAGAAAAAGCTCCTTGGGTTATGCCAGGGAGATCCTCGGGTTATGCCGGGATTTGGAAAGAAAAAGCTCCTTGGGTTATGCCAGGGAGATCCTCGGGTTATGCCGGGATTTGGAAAGAAAAAGCTCCTTGGGTTATGCCAGGGAGACCCACGGGTTATGCCGGGATTTGGAAAGAAAAAGCTCCTTGGGTTATGCCAGGGAGACCCATGGGTTATGCCGAGATTTGGAAAGAAAAAAGCTCCTTGGGTTATGCCAGGGAGATCCTTGGGTTATGCCGGGGTTTGGAAAGAAAAAGGCTCCTTGGGTTATGCCAGGGAGATCCACGGGTTATGCCGGCATGGAAAGAAAAAAGCTCCTTAGGTTATGCCAGGGAGATCCACGAGTTATGCCGGGATGGAAAGAGAAAATCTCCTTGGGTTATGCCAGGGAGGTCCACGGGTTATGCCGGGATTAAAAGAAAAAAAGGCTAAAGGGAAAAACGCTCAACTCAGGGATTGAAGCCCTAATGTTGGCTAAAGGAAAAACGCTCAACTCAGGGGTTGGAGCCCTAATGTTGGCTAAAGGGAAAAACGCTCAACTCAGGGGTTGGAGCCCTAATGTTGGCTAAAGGGAAAAACGTTCAACTCAGGGGTGGAGCCCTAATGTTGGCTAAAAGGAAAAATGCTCAACTCAGGGGTTGGAGCCCTAATGTTGGCTAAAGGAAAAACGCTCAACTCAGGGGTTGGAGACCTAATGTTGGCTAAAAGGAAAAACGCTCAACTGAGGGGTTAGATCCCTAATGTTGGCTAAAGGAAAAAATGCTCAACTCAGGGGTTGGAGCCCTAATGTTGGCTAAAGGGAAAACACACAACTCAGGGGTTGGAGCCCTAATGTTGGCTAAAAGGAAAAAACGCTCAACTCAGGGGTTGGAGCCCTAATGTTGGCTAAAAGGAAAAACGCTCAACTCAGGGGTTGGAGCCCTAATGTTGGCTAAAAGGAAAAACGCTCAACTCAGGGGTTGGAGCCCTAATGTTGGCTAAAAGGAAAAACGCTCAACTCAGGGGTTGGAGCCCTAATGTTGGCTAAAGGAAAAATGCTCAACTCAGGGGTTGGAGCCCTAATGTTAGCTAAAGGAAAAAACACTTAACTCAGGGATTGGAGCCCTAATGTTGGCTAAAGGGAAAAATGCTCAACTTAGGGGTTGGATCCCTAATGTTGGCTAAAAGGAAAAACGCTCAACTCAGGGGTTGGAGCCCTAATGTTGGCTAAAGGAGAACGCTCAACTCAGGGGTTGGAGCCCTAATGTTGGCTAAAGGAAAAAACGCTCAACTCAGGGGTTGGAGCCCTAATGTTGGCTAAAGGGAAAAACGCTCAACTCAGGGGTTGGAGCCCTAATGTTGGCTAAAGGGAAAAACGCTCAACTCAGGGGTTGGAGCCCTAATGTTGGCTAAAAGGAAAAACGCTCAACTCAGGGGTTGGAGCCCTAATGTTGGCTAAAAGGGAAAACGCTCAACTCAGGGGTTGGAGCCCTAATGTTGGCTAAAGGGAAAACGCTCAACTCAGGGGTTGGAGCCCTAATGTTGGCTAAAAGGAAAAACGCTCAACTCAGTCAACTCAGGGGTTGGAGCCCTAATGTTGGCTAAAAGGAAAAACGCTCAACTCAGGGGTTGGAGCCCTAATGTTGGCTAAAGGGAAAAACGCTCAACTCAGGGGTTGGAGCCCTAATGTTGGCTAAGGGAAAAACGCTCAACTCAGGGGTTAGAGCCCTAATGTTGGCTAAAAGGAAAAACGCTCAACTCAGGGGTTGGAGCCCTAATGGTAGCTAAAGGGAAAACGCTCAATTCAGGGGTTGGAGCCCTAATGTTGGCTAAAAGGAAAAACGCTCAACTCAGGGGTTGGAGCCCTAATGTTGGCTAAAAGGAAAAACGCTCAACTCAGGGGTTGGAGCCCTAATGTTGGCTAAAAGGAAAAACGCTCAACTCAGGGGTTGGAGCCTAATGTTGGCTAAAAGGAAAAATGCTCAACTCAGGGGTTGGAGCCCTAATGTTGGCTAAAAGGAAAAATGCTCAACTCAGGGGTTGGAGCCCTAATGTTGGCTAAAGGGGAAAACGCTCAACTCAGGGGTTGGAGCCCTAATGTTGGCTAAAAGGAAAAACGCTCAACTCAGGGGTTGGAGCCCTAATGTTTGCTAAACCAAGTAACAGGTTGATATTGGGAATTCTAAACTATTCTTTTTGGGATTCTTTTGTTATCTATTTTTTTTTCTCTCTTTTTTTTTCATTTTCGATAAGATGCAGGAAAGAACTTGGAGGAAACTTCCCTTTTGCATTGATTATTTGCTGCAAAGCTGTTTCAGCATTTGCGCGTTTCTTTTCTTTTGGCTGCACCTGCTTTTGCGCGGTTGCCTGGATTGCACCTGTTTCAATGTTCAAACAAAGAACAATTGTTAGTTTGAAACGGTGGTTGGTTTTGTGGCCTTGATTATCTGATCCCGGCCTATCTTCTATTGAGAACCTCTGCTGGTTGCTGGTTTTGAAGATTCTTCTCTCTTTCAAACCGGATGGCTCATCTTGCAGGATTTCATGACAACACGCCCGCGCGGGGCTCCGGCCTTTCACTTTATTCTGCCTTTAAGACCTTTGTCCTTGACCTTTTTTTTGTTTTTCTCTTTCAATAGCTTGATTTCAAAGCATCCGCCATCATGTCCAGTCGGGATTGACTTGATGCACCCGCTAAGGCTGGGTACTTTACTTTAGCTATTGTTAGGGAGAGCCCTGTAAAGCCAGTCCTGCCACCTTTTCTTTGTAACAGTTTCGGAATCAGCGTTAGACTGAAAGGGATTCAATGAAAAAGTAAGCAAGAAGATGAATTTAAAGAGAAGCGTCCCTTTCGGGGGAAAGAGAAGGACTTATCTGAGGGTGCATGCAAGCTTCAAATAAACATGACATGCTTCTTGGACTGGATG
Source organism: Nicotiana attenuata (assembly GCF_001879085.1). Classification (NCBI taxonomy): domain Eukaryota; kingdom Viridiplantae; phylum Streptophyta; class Magnoliopsida; order Solanales; family Solanaceae; genus Nicotiana; species Nicotiana attenuata. Next base: position 133,660 of record NW_017673061.1, on the reverse strand, counting down.
CCCGACCCGCACAAACTTTCCAACTTCTCGTAAACTCATTGACCCGTGTCTCAAAACCAGGGAACCTTGCCAGGACTCTTTCAGTGGTGGGAGATATCTTCTGTTCGGCCGACGGCGCCCTTTACGGGTTTTCGCCAATCGACCTCTCTCATTTCTCTTCTCACTGTCGCCCGATAGTGCTCTTTACGAGTTTTCACTAAGCGGACTCTCTCATTTTCAATTTCTCTACTCACCGTCGCCTTATGGTGCCCGTAGGTTTTCACCGATAAGACTCTCTCATTTTATTTATCTCAATTTAATTGCATCAGATTCCAACAATGATATTTTCAATTCCCACGCCTTTGCCAATTGATCGGAAGGACTTGGACAAGGTTATTGGGTAAAAAGAATCTTGGATGGAATTTACAACTCCGGAACCATTTTGGTGGGCTCATTGCCGAGCCATTGCATCATCTGCCCCAGTTTCATTTTTTGGGGGGAATTGGGATTTTTGTTTTGGTGTGACTGAACCCCAGAGAGAGGCTGCCTACGTATCCTTTCGGAATCAAGTCAGACGTAGTTCAGGAACATTCGTTTTTGGTTGTTTTTATTTTTGTTTTGTTTTTGTTTTTGCTTTTGCTTGTTTTTTTTCTTCTTTCTTCCTTCTTTTTTTTTCTTTCAATAGTACTTTCGGGTTCCAAAGAGGGTAACCAAGGAAGGGTAACCGGCTCAAATGGATTTGCAAAGGGTTGATAGTGTTTGGGTAGCGGGAATGAAAGCCTTCGTCATCTCAATTGGACAAAGTCGTCATCGCAGAAAGTCTAGACATAGTACCTTTTTACTGCATCCGCGTTCACAGCTGCTTCGGGATCATTTCCTTCGATGTCTCCCAGATACAATGCTCATCTCGGCAATATCTTTCTGATGATGTATGGACCTTTCCAATTAGGAGCAAATTTTCCTTTTGCTTCCTGATGATGTGGAAGGGCGCCTTAACACAAGTTGTCCCACTTCAAAATTCCTGGGTCGTACTTTCTTGTTATAAGCGCAGGCCATTCTTTGTTGGTACAACTGCCCGTGACAGACCGCGGCCATCCGTTTTTCATCAATTAAAGACAACTGTTCCAGCCGAGTCTTGATCCACTCACTTTCCTCAATTTCTGCTTCAACGATTATCCGGAGCGAAGGGATTTCTACCTCTGCGGGTATAACAGCCTCAGTTCCATAAACCAACAAGTATGGGGTTGCTCCCATCGATGTGCGCACTGTAGTACGATATCCCAATAGTGCAAAAGGCAGCTTTTCATGCCATTGTCTGGAGCTTTGAATCATCTTTCTCAAAATCTTCTTGATGTTCTTGTTTGCTGATTCAACGGCACCATTGGCTTCGGGCCGGTAGGGAGTGGAGTTTCTATGTGTTATCTTGAATTGTTCGCATACTTCTCCCATCAAACGGCTATTCAAGTTGGCAGCATTATCTGTAATGATAGTTGCAGGAATGCCAAAACGACAGATAAGATTAGAGTGCACGAAGTCTACCACAGTTTTTTTGGTGACTGACTTGAGAGTGATGGCTTCCACCCACTTCGTGAAGTAGTCAATAGCAACCAATATGAATCTATGTCCATTTGAGGCTTTCGGCTTGATTGGCCCAATAACGTCCATGCCCCAGGCAACGAATGACCAAGGTGCTGACATAGGATGCAGTTCTGTTGGAGGTGCATGAATCAAATCACCGTGTACCTGGCACTGATGGCATTTCCGGACAAAGCTGAAGCAGTCCTTCTCCATAGTTATCCAATAATATCCTGCCCGAAGGATTTTCTTTTCCAAAACATACCCATTCATATGAGGTCCGCACACTCCCGCGTGTACCTCATGCATAATTCTTCCGGCTTCCTCGACGTCAACACATCTTAACAAGTTGAGGTCCGGGGTCCTCTTATACAAGACATCACCACTTAAGAAGAAACCACTCGCATGCCGTCTAATGGTTCTCTTTTGATCTCCGGTGGCTTGCTCGGGATATTCCTGTGTTTTCAGAAACCTTTTGATGTCATGGTACCATGGCTGGGTGATTGGTTCTGCCTCAACCGTATTACAGTAACCATGCCTTTCTTTGATTTGGATCTTCAAGGGATCAATGTGGGCATTGCCTGGGTAAGGCAGCATCGAGGCCAGAGTGGCGAGTGCATCAGCTAGTTCATTGTGACACCGAGGGATGTACCTGAACTCTATTGATTTGAATCGCTTGCCAAGATCTTCCACATGTTGGCGATAGGGAATAAGCTTAACATCTCGGGTTTCCCATTCTCCTTGGGCTTGCCGGATAATCAAATCTGAATCCCACATAATCAATAACTCTTCAACGTCTTGGTCAATTGCCATATTCATACCCATGATGCAGGCTTCATACTCAGCGTTATTGTTTGTGCAGAAAAATCGAAGCCTAGTGGTGGCCGGGTAGTGCTGACCAGTGGGTGAGATCAGGATTGCCCCAATTCCTACACCTCTTCATCTGGGAAGTAAGTGCTCAACAGTTGGTATTCCTCGTCAACCGGATTCTCAGCCAAATGGTCCGCCAACGCCTGGGCTTTCATCGCCGTGCGAGTGACATAGACTATGTCAAATTCAGTGAGCAGAATCTGCCATTTCGCTAATCTCCCTGTGGGCATCGGTTTCTGGAATATGTATTTCAAAGGATCCAACCTGGTTATGAGGTAGGTGGTGTGAGCTTGAAGATAATGTCTTAGCTTTTGAGCAACCCAAGTCAAAGCACATCAGGTCCTTTCCAACAGGGTATATTTAACTTCATAATTGGTGAACTTCTTGCTCAAGTAGTAAATTGCCTGTTCTTTCTTCCCAGTTACATCATGTTGCCCAAGGACACAGCCAAAAGAATTCTCCAAGACCGTCAGATATAAGAAAAGAGGTCTCCCTGGCTCCGGTGGGACCAAGACTGGCGGATTTGACAGGTATTCTTTGATCTTGTCGAAAGCTTCATGACACTCATATGTCCACTTGACTGCGGCATCTTTCTTCAATAACTTGAATATGGGCTCACATGTGGAAGTCAATTGAGCAATGAACCGGCTGATATAGTTTAATCTGCCCAGCAGGCTCATCACATCTTTCTTGGTTCTCGGAGGAGGAAAATCCCGGATAGACTTTATCTTTGTTGGGTCTAACTCGATACCTCTCCTGCTAACTATGAAGCCCAAAAGTTTGCCGGATGGGACTCCAAACGCACACTTGGCTGTGTTCAGCTTCAGATCATACTTGCGCAACTGCTCGAAGAATTTTCTCAAGTCTCGAACGTGATCATCCTGAGTTCGGGACTTGATGATTACGTCATCAACATATACTTCTATCTCCTGATGCATCATATCATGGAAAGTGGTGGTCATGGCCCTCATGTAGGTTGCCCCAGCATTCTTCGGACCGAAACCGGCATGACTCTTATAACAGTATGTTACCCCAAGGTGTGGTAAAAGCTGTCTTTTCAGCATCTTCTTCATTCCATCAACACCTGGTGATATCCTGCGTAACAGTCCTCGAAGGACTGTATCTCATGCTTGGCGCAGTTATCAAAACAAGGATGTGGATGTTGGGCAAAGGGAAATGTCTTTGGACTTGCCTTGTTCAAATCTCGGTAATCCACACACACCGGGTCTTCCATCTTTCTTTGGAACTGGGACTACATTGGCCAACCATGTAGTGTACCGGACCACTCGGATTACCCCTGCTTTCAGCGTTTCGTGATTTCTTCTTTTGATCTTATCACGATGTCAGTTTAAACTTTCTCTGCTTTTGTTGGATGGAAGGCAATCGGGTAAGTTGGCAACTTATGAACTACTAAATCAACACTCAGCCCTGGCATGTCGTCATATGACCAAGCAAACATATCTTTTAAACTCAAACAAGAGTTGGATTATTGCATCCGAGTTTCTTCATCCGTGTGAATGCTTATTTTGGTTTCCGAATCTCTTCGGAAGTTCCCAAGTTAACTGGCTCAGTATCATTCAAGTTTGGCTTAGGTTATTTCAAATTGTTCCAACTCTCGATTTATTTCCCTAGAAACCTCTTCTTCATCATATTCTGGTTCTTGGTTCATTATTTCACAGTTAGACAGCGTGTTTGGATCTGGGCATGAAGTCCGCAAGCATGTCATGTTATTTAAAGCCGCATTATTATAACTGAAAAGAAGAAATAAAAGAGAAAAATAAAGAAAATCAAAAAGAATAAAGAGAAAAATGAACGATGAAATATTGATTTCATTTCATGGAATTGGGAAGATAATAGGGTTTACATTGGGAAATTTGACAGACAGGAAACTAAAGAAAACATCCGAGTTACACCCTGGAATAACTCGGGATGCAGAAAAAGTGGCAAGACAGGTCTACCGGGACTCCCGCCTGACTGGGAATGGCGTAGCCTTCCAATTCTGCAGCTTGGCGTTGGGTCCCATATACAACACCTCAGCGATGTTGGAGCCCTCTCCCGGCTGAACCATGTGGGTTTCGTATAATATCTTTCTCATTGCCCCACATATCTCTTCAATCTCTTCGGTCGTAAAGGCCTCATCCTCTTCTTCCTCATTGTATTTTGGCTTAACAAAGGTCTCGTACAGATGTGGCAGTGGCTGTGTCAAGACCCATCCCTCTTTCTTTCTCTCATCCACCCACTCTACATCATCTGGAGTGGGGTGAAAACCTATCCCGAAGAATTTTTCAGTTGTTGGCAGGGTCACTGGTTCAGATATTCCTTGCAGAGCTTTTCCAAGTCCCTTCCCTGGCTTAAAACCATGTCTGATCGTTTCTTTGGCCACCATAATCGATGCATTGGATAGGAAGGGTTGGGGACACGGGTTTCCTTCTTCATGCTGGTCCGCCACCACAATTTCGAATGCTTGGTAAACTATGTGTTCACTGCCTTTCCTCGCTTCTAGGCATGGGACAGATGGGTCCCGATAAATTGACTGTTCATCCTCTCCATGAACCACGATCTCCTTATCCTCGTGTTCAAATTTCACCATTTGATGGAGGGTAGAGGGTACAGCTCCTGTAGCATGGATCCAAGGCCTTCCCAAAAGAAAATTGTAGGACGTGTCCATGTCTAGTACTTGGAAAGTCACCTCGAAGTCCACCGGGCCAATGGTCAAGATTAGGTCAATTTCTCCAATGGTGTCTCTTTTGATACCGTCAAAGGCTCTCACACAGACATTGTTGGGACGAATCCTTCCAGTCCCGATTTCCATACGCTGTAGTGTGGAGAGTGGGCAAATGTCTACTCCCGACCCTCCATCTACCATGACTCTCTTTACATAATATCCCTCACATTTGACGGTTAAGTGCAAGGCCTTGTTGTGAGCAGCTCCTTCTGGAGGTAAGTCATTTTTGCTGAATGAGATTTGATTGACAACAAAGAACCCTTCCGCCATTCTTTCAAGCTGTTCCACCGAGGTTTCAACTGGCACGTACGCTTCATTCAAAGTTTTCATTAAAACCTTTTGATGCTCAGAGGATTTCATCAATAATGACAGCAACGACACTTGTTTAGGATGCTTTTGCAATTGATCGACCACCTCATAGTCGGCCATCTTCATCTTCTAAAAGAAGGCTTCCGCTTCTTCAACACTCACAGGTTTCTTAGGCGGGAAACGCCTTCTGGTGGCATTGTTTACTTCTTCTATGTTTGAATATTTTTTAACAGGGGTATTTTCTGGAAGCTCTCCCAAGATCTCTTTTCCTTTATATGTAACCACCGTCTGATGATAATTCCAAGGTACTGCAGCAGGGTCCGTCATAGGCTTCTGTGGCATGCGTCCAATAACCACTGGCTCATTCAGCCGAGGTGGTTTAGTTGTCCCCCGTACCACGTACATTTGCATTCCCTTTTTCAACTCAAATTTCTTTGGAGTGTTCACAATCAGTTGCTTTTCCTGGCGGCCTCGCGGGACATAGAGGATCCCATTCTCGGGAGGCATTGCCTCTGTTCTTGTTTCAGCTTTCTTTTCTGGTTCTGTCTCGGTGACTTTGCTCTTCTTTTCCCCTTTCTCTTGCTTCGTGGCCACCTTTGGCTTTCTTTATGCATCAGCAATAGCAATTATAGCTTTTAATGCCGGATCAAATTCTCTGTCCTCATAGATCATCCCGATCACTGGTCCATTATTGTGGGCCGACAATGGATTGTTGGTCACATTTGGGAAATCCTCATCCCTCAGTACGATTTTTCCTTGCTCTATTAGATGTTCCACTGCTCGTTTCAGTGTCCAACAGTCATTTGTATCATGGCCTTCTGCCCTTGAATGATAAGCACACCTCACACCGGCTCTGTAGGCAGGCGATGCTGGGTTTTGTTTGTTCTGAGGGACCGGCTGCAGTAGACTCATTTGGACAAGTTTTGGAAACAAATTAGAGTAAGATTCACCAATTGGAGTAAAAGTTTGCCTCCTGGGTGGCTCACGGGGAGGAAAGTTATTCTGTGGAGTACGGGGATTATAGTGGTTTTGGTGGGGAGGCTGATATTTCGGGAATGGAACTTGGTTTCTATTGGCATGTGGCTGCGGCCAAGCAAACGGTTGAGCATTCATGACCGCATAAGGTTGAGGAGCATAGGCCATGTCCTGGTGAGGGTAATAATGTTGAGGGGTTCTTTCTGGGAACATGGGTCTAGGAGCACGGTGTCTTCTTGCACCCGATACCACCTTGGATGTTTCTTCTTTCTTCTTGGCCATTCCTCCAGACCCGCCTTGAATGGCTTGGGAGGTTGCTCTAATGGCTGATTGGCTTAGAATTTTGCATGTTTTCAGACCATTCTCTACCATTTCCCCGATCTTAATCGCCTCTGCAAAAGGTTTGCCCATGGCCGACATCAAGTTCTGGAAATAATTTGCTTCCTGGGCCTGAAGAAATACAGTGACCATTTCCACCTCTTCCATTGGAGGTTTCACCCTCGACGCTTGCTCACGCCACTTAATAGCATATTCCCTGAAACTTTCTGAGGGCTTCTTCTTCAAATTCGCCAAAGAGTTCCTGTCTGGCGCAATGTCGATGTTGTATTGAAACTGTCTCACAAAATCTCTGGCAAGGTCATCCCAAATGTGCCATCGGGAGATGTCTTGATCCATATACCACTCTGAGGCAATGCCTACTAATCTTTCTCCGAAGTAAGCCATCAACAACTCTTCTTTTCCGCCGGCCCCGCGCAACTGATTACAATACTTTTTCAGGTGAGCAATGGGATCGCCATGCCCATCATACCTTTCGAACTTTGGCGTATTAAATCCCATGGGCAGGTGCACGTGAGGGAACATGCACAGATCAGTATAAGAGACACTTTTCTGCCCGCTTAAACCTTGCATGTTCTTTAAGCTCTGCTCGAGGCTCCTCATTCTTTTTGCCATCTCATCTTGTTCAGGAGCTTTAGGAGTTTTATCTTGCCCTGGTGTAAGCTCAAATGGGGGTGGTTGGGAGTAAGTGTATGTGGGATATTGAGGAGGATCTGCTTGAAAGATGGGATTTTGGAAAGTGAAGGCCGAGGGATCAAAAGCGGGCCTAGGTAATGAAGGTTGTGTGGTGGCGGAGCATGGTGGAGCAGTAAAAATATTGGGAGCTGCTCCTGATGTGAACACCTGGGGGCGTACCTCAGAAGGTGTTCCTATAAAGTGAGCAGACGGGGTATTCGGGTGACTGATGGGGATGTTAGAAGTACCCCCGGTTCTCGAAAACAATTCAGGAAAGCCAGGGATATCACTTGGAGGCTCCCTGCCATTAGTCCATGCGTCCCACATCTCCATCATTCGGAGACGTAATATCCGATTTTCTTCAACTGTGGCAGACTCGGAGGCCGGGATCCCTGAGATGGGGCTGTCTTTGGTGATGAGAACTGGTGGCAAAGTCATTTCAGACGACATTTCTGTACTTCCTTTTGATCTGGTAAAATATCGATGCGATGCCAGTTTACCACAAACCAATCACCGTTTCTAAAAACCTACGCTGGAAATTTGACAGCAACCACGGTTAGTTTGAGACAAGTAACAGATAGGTAACCGCACATTGGGGTGTGATGCACCTATACAGTTAAATGGGTGTCTACATGTTTGCCACAGTTGCATGCGTCATCTCGGTTCCTCTTCCAGTTTCTTTTCTTTTGATTTCTGTTAGCTCACTTTTGCTTTCTTGTTTTCTCTCATTTTGATTTTTCTCTCCATTTTCTTTTCTTTCATGGTTTTTCTCTTTTTGTGTTTATTTTCCACTCTTGTTTTTCTTTTATTTCCTTCCCCCGTTTTTTTTTTCTCTCTTGTTTTTTCTTTTATTTTCTTTCCCCTGTATATTTTTTTTTCTTAGGGTTACGGCCGAATCCTATGGAGATTGCGTACGTATCATGACCCCGCATGAATCAGACCAAGCGTAGTTCTTGCAAATAAGGTAAATAAGCTAACTCTCTTTTTTTTTGGAATTTTGAAAGCAATGCTTTAAAAGAAAAAGGGAAATATTTTTTTTGATTTTTGATTTTGATTTTTCTTTTGATTTTTTGAAAGAAAGACTTCTAAAAATTTCTTTTCTTTGTATTGGAACTTTAGGAATTTTTAGAAGTAAAAAGAAATATTTTTATTTTTTCGTTTTTTTATTTTGAAAGTTGCCTCTTAATTTCGGAAAAGGGACTTTTACGAAAAATATTTTGGATTTTTGAGCAAAAATATTTTCGTACTCAATTTTTCAAAATTTGTATTTTTTATGTTTTTTTTATTTATGAAAGAAAGACATCTAAGGAGTATTTTAATGATTTATTTTGACCTAAAAGGAAAAGTGGCTATTTTTCAAAAAATTTATTTAAGCAAACAAAGACTCAGTTTTGCAGATACGGCCTTTCAGCACTTCTGGGAGGAAGATTTTAAGATTGTGCCCGCAAACCATTTAAAATGACTCAAGGTGGCTGTTCTTGCAAAAACAGCCTTCCAGCGTCCTTTTGGGGACATTCGGCTTATTTTAAAACAAGAATGGCATCACCGGACTTATTTTGGTATTTTTGGGCTATTTTTGCAAAAGGGAGGTTGGACCCGATGAGGGTTGCCTACGTATCTCACATCCGGTGAGAATCAAACCAGCGTAGTTCGGGCAGATTAGAAATTGAGTAAACTAACTCTTTTTTTTTTTTATAAAACTCAAACCAGGGAGCTTTAAGGCAAAAGAAAAATATTTTTGATTTTTTGATTTTTTTTTTCTTTTGAAATTTTCTAAAAAAATGATTTAAAAAAAGGGAAAAGTTTTTGGATTTTTGATTTTGATTTTGATTTTATTTTTGGCAGAAAGACTTCTAAAAATTCCTTTTCTTTTGATTGGAACTTTGGAAATTTCAAAAGTAAAAAGAAAATATTTTTTGTTTGAATTTTCATTTGTTTTCTCTTTTTCTAAGGAAGAAAGAAAATAATTTTGGATTTTGGATGTAACCTCTTAATTTTGAAAGAGGGAATTTTAAGAAAATATTTTAAATTTTTGAGCTTTTTATTTATTTACAAAAGTACTTCTAAAGAAAAGCAAAAATATTTTTGGACTTCAATTTTTCAAAATTTTTATTGACATTACAAAAGAAAGACTTCTAAAGAAGAAAAGAGTATTTTTGGATTTTTGTTTCTGATTTTTTTTGGATAATTGTTTTTTTTTTAAAAAAATACTTCAAAATGAAGGAAACCCATATTTGTTTATTTTGATTTTTATTGCTTTTTTTTTTGCATGAAAGGCATTAGAAAGAAGGAAACCATTTTTTTTTGAGTTTAAAAACTACTTTTACTTCTTTTTTTTTTTTTGAATTTTCTATGGAAAGATTTTTAAAGAAGGAACTAAAGGAAAATATTTTTGGATTTTTTAAAAATTGGGGTCGGAACCGATGAGGTTTGCCTACGTATCTCACATCCGGTGAGAATCAGACCCGCGTAGTTCGGTAAAAATGTTTTGTTACAACATCTCTTTTTTCTATTTTCTTTCTTTTTCTTTATTTTTTTTCAAAAATCCGACAGCATTTCGGTACTATTTGGGCATTGGTTTTTCAAAGCAGGTGGTTACCCTCACTTAGTCCTAATACTGCTATTTTTCTCAATTTCCTCTCATTGTATACAGGCCGGTCAACATGCAAAGCCGAGCAAATAAATGCACAAGTAGCACGTAAGATGCATCAGGATGGTATTTTTCATTTCAGGTCACCTGTCCTAGACGGACCCAACCCCTGTGTTGAGTCCCCTAAGTCAAATGCACATGATGCAAACAAACGTTCCTACTAGGGATCGGGCATGAGGTTTTGTTCTTCTAGGTTTAAACCCTAGGTTTATTGTCTAGACCTGGCTTACCCGAGCGGACAACTCGAGCCGAGGGGTAGGCAGCGTACCGGGGATACAGAAGCTCCGCCGGCCTAGCAACTTATCCAAACCTCTTTCTAAATGGGAAAAGACTCTAAACAGAAGAGAAGCTACACAAAGTGCACCCTTCTCCATGATGTAGAAGACTCAGAGAGAGGAGGGATTCGTAACAGTTTATATATACAATTCAACAAATATCAAAGCGGTAAAACATTTAGCACATATAGCATGGGACATGTAGGAAAATCAGATAAGCCAAATATAACAGTTATACTAAGCTCGAATTCTTGAACCCTGAACCGAAATTTTGGGTTCGTGTCCTCAGCAGAGTCGCCAGAGCTGTCACACCTACCCCAGAGGGTAATGTATAAGGGAGTTTTCCAATTTAAAGTGACATCATTCGAAATGGGATTATTTATTTATTTTTAGAGTCGCCACTTGGGATAGGTTTGGCTTTTGGTGTCCCAAGTCACTGGTTTATCTTGAATCCCAAATCAAGGAAATTTCGACTTTCCGAGTGGAGTCTGCGAACCAGAAATTCTGAATAAGGAATTCTGTTGACCCGAGAGAAGGTGTTAGGCACCCCCGGATCCCGTGGTTCTAGCACGGTCGCTTAAACTATTATAAATGGCTAAAAACCTGATTTTAATACATGTTATCCTATAGTACAATCTTAAAATTATTTAACCGCTTTTAATTAAATTTTTTAGGAAATTGAACGTCGTTTAAAACATGTCTTTGGATCACGTCACATGAAATGCACCCGGATCCTCGACATATTTTATTCAACGTTTTGGGATTTGGATTTGGGTCGCATGAAATGCACGCCCGAGTTTAGGAAGGTAAAATTATTAAAGAGCGTGCCTAAAGCGGCTAACGGGTTATTAACATTTGCGGGAGGCCATGAAAATTTGCTAAATGGCACGTCCCGTATTCTAAAGTATTTTAATATAAACATTTAAAGAGGGCCACACAATTTATGAGTTTTATTTGGCGTGGCGCACCTCGTTTTATTTTTTAAAGGCCATCCTAAAAGGGACTATTATTTTCTAGTATGGATTGTCTCTAAAAGAGGCCCTAATTAATTAGCATTATAAAATTCGGGCCTCAAGTTCAAGTCCGAACTCAAACAAAAGGGGAAAAACCACTTAATTTGAATTCGCTACCTAACTCGAAGGCCCAAATTTCTAATTCAAATTTATTTTACTGTCATCATACCCAACACTTAGTGAGTAGATAAAGATCTTCCGTATGTTCAAACCAAACGTCCAAGGCCTTGGGCCTCAAAACGAGCCCACTATAAAAAAACGGTAAACTGGGCTTTAGGCTCACATCAACCTTCATCTTAATGGATTCGAAACAATACCACTGGACCTACCACTTGAGTCCAGGCCTCATTGTTCATCAATTTGGAACTTTACCTACTACTTGAGTCGATTTCAATGGCAGTAATGATTCAATCAGGAGATGAAGAAACCCTGGAAACTAAATGATAGATATTGAGACCCAATTCCATGTATCAAATAGTAGTAAAATATTTAGACTTATGGAAGCTGTAGGCTAAGGACTGATGCCGTCAAATTAGTCAAACTAATTATTTTGAAATCCTATGCTCCAATTTTTAACTATCCAAACAAACTGTGATATCAATTTTACTAACATCTAAAATAGGAGCTGATATCGAACAAGTAAAATGCTAGACAAATATTTACAACATGATGAAAATAGCCTAATTAATCGAGTGTGTTCTTGTTAATACGTATGCGATACCGCCTGTTAGTATCTTGTCACGACCCAGATTTTCCACCCTCGGGAGTCGTGATGGCGCCTACTGATAGGAGCTAGGCAAGCCAATTAATTTAACACTTTTCTCATTATCATTAGCAAAATAAAGAAGGACGAGGCAATTAACATAAAAGCAGAAATCTCGAAACATAAATAACAGAAACCAAGTACGGAATTTCACATACACCTCTACCCAGATCTGGTGTCACTAACTCACGAACTTCTACTGAATACTAAATACAAAGTCTGAATAAGTATACAGTACTGTCTGATCCGATACAAGGGAAATCAAACGAAAAGCAGAGATAAGAGAGACTCCGGGCCATGCGGACGCCAGCAAGCTACCTCGGAATTTTCGGACTGAAGTAAGCTCCCAACGCTCCTACTGCTGACCAAAGGCTCCTGCTCCGGTACTATGATCTGTGCAAAAAGCACAAAAGTGTAGCATCAGCACAACCGACCCCATGTGCTGGTAAGTGCCTGGCCTAACCCCTGCGAAGTAGTGACGAGGCTAGACAGGGCCTACCGAAAACAACCTATGCAGATAAATATATACAAGGCAACAGAAAATAATAACAGAGAATATCAACTAAAAGGGGAAGGGGACATGCTCGGGAAAAATACAGCGAATACAGATCAATGGATATAACGACGAAACTATCTCAAAAACCATAGCTCATATATATAGGTGGTCGCCGCGCCACACGATCCCATTGTCATAATATATAAGTGGTCGGCTCCTAACCCAACACATGGACTAACTCAACAACATCCTACGAACTTAACCGTGCGATCAAATCGCCTAAATAACATCAAAATCCATGAATCAAGCCTCAAAATCATCATTTTCATTTCAAACTTCTTAAACTTCTAAGTTTAGATATTTAGGTCCGAAACATGTCAAATGACGTCCGATTTCGACCAAACTTTATAGAAAGCGCTTAACACATATTTAAGACTTGTACCGGGCGTCGGAACCAAAATACGAGCCCGATACCGTAGTCTTTTAATCAATTTTCATTTCCATTTTCCTTAAGAATTTCAGAAAAACAATTTCACAGAAAAATTCATTTCTCGGGCTCTCGACCTCGGAATTCAACTCCGGGCATATGCCCGAGTCTCATATTTTTCTACGGACCCTCCGGGACCGCCAAATCACGGGTCCGGGTCCGTTTACCAAAAATGTTGACCAAAGTCAACTTTAGCAATATTAATATCAAAATTCTTCAAATTTTTCACAAAGTTCACATATTTCAACATAAAAGTTTTCCGGCTTCGCGCTCGGACTGCGCACGCAAATCGAGGCAACTAAAAGTGAGGTTTTTAAGGCCTCGGAAGCTTGGAAATAGGGAGAAGTCCGGTGATGACCCTTTGGGTCGTCACACTTGAGGGGAATAATTTCCTTAAGGACACACTGTGTATTCAGTGGGCTCGATTTGTTCCTTCAACGTTTCAAAAATTATTTTGAAGTTCGAATATTATTTTTCATAATTTTTTCTACTAACTTTCTATTTTATTTTTCAGAAAGATTACTGTTTTATTTACTTACAGCAATACAGATAAATAACACCTTGTTCTAAAGAATTTTGAAAATCTTGAACCCCCTTAATCTCAATTCTAACTTCCTACTTTCTATTTCGATATCCAAGTGTTACCCACTAAGAGTTCAGTAATGCTATTCATTTACTTGATGCCATCAAGATGTGAACTTGGAAATCGTCAAGGGTTGTGATAGCATGAATAATATCATCTACCTTAACTAGAAGTTTCGAGTTCGAGTCATGAGAATGGAAAAAATCTTAGTAGGGAATGGTTCCCCTTTAATAAGCCTTACGCGATACGAATTCGGATTGGACGGAGCCCTAAGGTGAATACCGGATACAAAATTAGAAGAAAAAAAAAGGACTTGNGGGCTAAGCTGCCCTTCTTTCCCAAATCTCATCACGCCCTTCATAGGCGACACTCGGAGCAAGACCCGCTCACCAACCATGAAAGCTACATCTCGAACCTTACGATCCGCATAACTCTTTTGCCGCGACTGAGCCGAATGAAGCCTGTCCTGAATGATCTTGACCTTGTCCAAGGCCTCCTGAACTAAATCTGTACCCAATAATCGAGCCTCTCCCGGCTCAAACAATCCGATTGGAGTCCGATATCGCCTACCATATAACGCCTCATATGGAGCCATCTGAATGCTGGATTGGTAGCTGTTGTTGTAGGCGAACTCTGCTAAAGGTAAGAACTGGTCCCACGAGCCTCCGAAATCAATGACACAGGCTCGGAGCATATCCTCCAATATCTGAATAGTCCTCTCGGACTGGCCGTCCGTCTGAGGATGGAACGCTGTGCTCAACTGAACCTGGGTGCCCAACTCCTGCTGAATTGCCCTCCAGAAGCGCGAGGTAAACTGCGTACCCCGATCCGAAATAATAGATACCGGCACCCCATGAAGGCGAACAGTCTCTCGGATGTAGATCTCAGCTAACCTCTCCGATGAATAGGCGGCAGTAATGATTCAATTCAGGAGATGAAGAAACCCTGGAAACTAAATGATAGATATTGAGACCCAATTCCATTTATCAAATAGTAGTAAAATATTTAGACTTATGGAAGCTGTAGGCTAAGGACTGATGCCGTCAAATTAGTCAAACTAATTATTTTGAAATCCTATGCTCCAATTTTTAACTATCCAAACAAACTGTGATATCAATTTTACTAACATCTACAATAGGAGCTGATATCGAACAAGTAAAATGCTAGACAAATATTTACAACATGATGAAAATAGCCTAATTAATCGAGTGTGTTCTTGTTAATACGTATGTGATACCGCCTGTTAGTATCTATGGAATTAACCTTACTATCCTAAATCTGACAATCAACAGCAACTTAAACAAGTTATGAATCTATGAATGACTAACATGAACTGTACCAGGACTAAGGTCATAATTATACAAATTTAGAAAGTCCGCACAGTCCAATGTTCATGCGAATACAAATCAAAGCTAAACTATACTAGACTAACATATATCAGTAGCACCTATCCAACTATAGATATATGATGATCCAAACAAACACAGATCTGGAAGCAAAATGTGTGAGCATTTTTTCATTTCATTTCCAACTCAAAGCTACATCAAGTCAAATTCAAGGTGTGTACCTGAAATTGAGTGAACAAAAGAACAAGAGGAAGTCAGCAGTGTTAGACAGCAGGGAAAGGCAACAACAGTAGTTGAAATCAACAAAATAGGATCAAAGTTGATCCCAACACAGCATCACAAAGCCCAAGACTGGAAGACAGGGAAGAGCACCACAGAATAGCCACAATAGACTCGATTGAAACCAAACAGACTCGAAATCAAACCCAAGCCCTTTCTGAAACTTCAGCAACCAGAAATTGAGCTAGAAGATGCAAATCAACAACTAAAACTCAAAATTAACCTAAAAATTTCAATAGAACAGTGTTTTTTGGAGTTTTGTGTTACTTTTTTTTGGTTTCTTAGACGGTTTCAGATCTGAAGGATTTGAAATTTGGGTTTTTGAATTTGAAATTCAAAAATTTTAGATTCCAAACTTGTGGAACACTTTTGGGGGGGGGGGGAGGTAATTTTCAGATGCCAAAACCTTGTCAAATAAGGCAGTGGGGATTGCCTTTTATAGGCACAATTGATGGGAAGTTTCAGATTTTTGTTTTACACCTTTTGCCCCTCTTTTATTTTCAGTATTTATCTATTTAGACCTTAATTTTCTGACTTGTTTCTCAAGTTACTGCCCTAAGTTATTGATATTTCAATTAAAGTCCTATTTTAGAAGATCCTGGAAGGTTCTAGCTTTACCTACATCATTGTTTTCTACCTAGGAATACCTATACTACCCTTGCTTTTAATCTAAAATTACTAAACTAGCCTACTAAACCCCAACCCCTTTTACTAACCATGGTTAACTAAAAGTCTAGATTATTCAGCTATAACCAAAACAGTTTCAGAAACTCTAGGATTGAATTATCAAATGTTAAACAAAACTGAAAATTAATCTTAATTCATACTTCTATCACACTATCAATTAAACAAAATTAACAAACAAAAATCAAAATAATACTTGGGTCATGAATTAACTAACTCACATTAGACTAAACTAAACTAAACAATTAAAAAAATACAAACTAACACAGGATTAACTAATCATCAAACAAAAGGAGAAAACAAACAGAATCATCAACTAACAAGAAGAAGAAAGAAAAGAAAACAGAATCATTAATCAAAAATAAAAGAATACGATTAAGCAAAAATCAATAAACATGAATAAAAATCATGGATAAAACAGGAACCAAAACATGAATAAAACCAAACAAAGTTAAACAGGAATAAAAATCAACAAAATTAAACAAAAATAAATCAAAATGATACGAGAAAAAACCAGAATCATCAAACAAAAAATTACAATCAAATAAAAATAGAAACTCATAGTTTTTTGGTCTTCATCTTGATTGCTTTTCAAAATTGATTTTTGGTTAATGTTATATGTTTATTTTGTTAAAATAAAATATATAACATTAATTAAAAATCATTCGAGTTCTTGAAATTCCAAAAACAGGTTAAAATTTTAAAACCCTAGATCTAAATGTAATAGGGTTTCGCTTGGATTTGAAAGGTTCTAGTTTGGGATTCGGACTGAGGGATGTGAGGAGGCTATGTGGTGTTAATTTGGTAAGGGTTGGGAGACTTAGGGTTTTGACCGAAATTTCAAATCAATATTCGAGAAGTTTAGTGGGGATTCGAGGGAAAAGGTTTAGGAATTTAGAAAGGGGAGGGTGAGGGGATGTTGTGGTGTAAATTTGGGGCCGTTTGGTGCTTCACCGCCGCCGTGGGGCGATTTCTGGCGGCGGTCTAGGGCGGAGCGATGGATGCGTCTCTGATAGAGTGGGGTGAGAGAGACAATGGATCGGGGGGGGGGGGTAGGCTTATCCGACACTTTTATATCAGATGGTCTCTAGTTCCTGACCGTAGGATCAAAGATCCTCGACGGCTCAGATTTCACGGAGTTAAAACGGTGTCGTTTTATTTAAGGGGGGGCTGGACCGGACTGGGCTACGGGTTTGGGCTAAATTGAACGGGTATCCGGGGTTGGTTTGGGCTGGTGTTGGAATTGGCCCAAATTATATAATACAGCCTATTTAATCTTTTAAATTCTCAATTTCTTTTATTTGTTTTTTCTTCTTTTCTTCCTTTTTCTTATTCAATTTTTAGATTTTGTTAAGTACAAAATTAAAAATATACAAGACCTGATTTAACTCTAAAATTAAACTAATTAATTCTCAAAAATTAAACATATCCTAGTTTAAAAAGAAAACTTAAGGAAAAATCAAAAACTAAAAGTAAAACAATGCAAAATGGCTATTTTGTTATTTTCTCTTATTTTTGTAATGTTAATTAACTAATGAAAATGTTAAAATGAGGTTCTAAATGCAAGTATGCTATTTTTTGTATTTTTCATGAGTTATATCAATTAAAAATGCACAAAATGCACACAATCACAAGATCATGCAATTAATTCCCTAAAATTCAAATAATAAAAGAAAAATCCTAATTTTAATGAATTGTATAGGAGTAATTTAAGCGAGGCAAAAATCACGTGCTCACAGTGATCGGTAACATTAAATAAATGAATTAAAGACAGAATAAATAACCAAACCATCAGTGATGTCAGATCCGAGCTCGGGTCTGAGCTTAGTAACATTTGTGCCCTCGATTCGAAGCCAAAGACTTATAAAGAACTATGAGAAAAAAATATGAACTTTGAATAACTTTAGAAGCAGAGAAAATAAGTGTATATTACATTGATATGCGTGTTACAATGTATCTATTGAACAATAGACTTTCCCTTTATATAGTAGGGGAGTTTTACCCTAAGTACAATTCTAAGAAAGGTAAAAATCTTCTTTTTTGTTAATCATTGATCTGCTATCAATACAGGACGAGATCCACGTTGTGATATCCGGTTGGGCTCATATATCACGGCCCTTCGTTATCGTGTGCAACCATTTGGGTTGCTTTTCGAGATCTTTGGAGCCCGTACCGAGTTCGAGGGGCGTTTCTCGATGGCCCCGGTGGTAAGCGCTTCGTTCGGGCCTTAGTATGAGAGGTTCGTAGCTTCGATCCCGATTCCTTGTAGTTATGTCCTTGCTTCGTTTAACCCCACCAGGAAATCGGGGTGCTCACTAGCCCCTGATTTTACCCGTATATACTATGCATTGTGGATTAATCGAAGATTGGCTTTGAAACCTCTGGCTTCTAACCGGCAGAGGCGGATTCAAGATTTCAAGAGGATGGGTGCACGATTGTAAAAGAGGTGGATCTAGAATTTATATTTGACTTGGTTTAACTTTAGTATCTTACCATGACTCACTATACTTTTAAAATAATAGGTTCAAAATTATTATGTATTTTTTTGAAAGTTTAGTAATTTTCACATATACATATATCTACACTCCGTGCAAAAAACAAGACCATTTAGAGTGGGATTTGAACTGCTAATTTCAGTTGTAGAGGTGCATGCAATAATAATTGCACCATAATAGTCTTTGAGCATTGGTTCACCCAGATAATTTAAGTAATTTTGAAGAAGTATAACTTTGGTATACATGATTTAGTGAGGAGTATGGGTTCACGTGAAACCATACCCCTCAACTTGGATACATCTCTGTTGACCGGAGGGGGGGGGGGGGCAAGTGAAGGCTATGGGGCGAAGCTACACTTTGGTTAGGGTGGTCACCTTTGTTAGAATTTTTTTAAGTTTGAATACCTTTGATAAAACTCATGACTTTGCTACTGTAGTACCTTCTCTTTGCCCCTAAGATTTGTTTCATTCATGAAGAATTAATTAAAATCGTTGTCCATTCAATCGCTTAAACTAAAAATATATATATATATATATATATATATATATATATAAAAGTAAAGGAGGATTCAGAATATAAGGTCTATGAGTTCAACATTTAAGGTTTTAGCATTGAACTCATTTTATATTTGAAGTTGTGGGTTAATATCTATTATTTATTGCTATTTTAGTGACCTTTTATACATAAATTTATACTCCCCATTGAAAGTATTGGATTCAAATGAACCCAGTATCTATATGTTGCATTTGCCCCTGAATTTATGTATATCGGCTAGGAAAAGTAATCAGTGAACCCGATGTTATTTGTGTAAAGATCCTGTTGTTTATCAACTCTCTAAATGGCCCAAAATGGATGATAATCCGGTTTTATTGGGCGGCCCAACTGAGTCTACATACTTTGGGTTTGGGACAAGCCACATGGATCTTTACACAAATAGCCTTCTTGGATCGTTACACATTATAATCAAAGGTGTAATTTATCCCAAGAAGGCTAAAATTTTTTTTTTTGATAAAATTTTAAACTTTATTTCGGCTAAATTAGAGTAATGATAAAATAATACATTATAAAATGTACAACATTTACTAAGTTCGACATTTGTAAAGCGAAAAAGGTGTTATAATTTACTAAGTTCATATTTGTTTAAAGGACAAATATAGAACTGACACCACATGACACATTGTTTTTATTCACACCTTATACTAAGTTGTAGCAGAACCCCTTAGGTTTCTTAGTTATATGGACAACCTTTAAAAGGGAAAAACATATATGAAATTTCACCATACCTTCAACTTGATGTCTTATTCCTTATTCGTCTTTTCACTTTTCCTTTTTTGCTACTATATTATATATAGTTCTCGCTCAAAAAGTGGGAAAAAAAGGAAAATGGATGGAGAGTTGTGATAGAGGAAACACATGACCGTTCTTCCAAGATTTCTAAGCGAACTGTTTGACAGCCACATCGTCAAAATATTTTACGGCAATCGAAGTCCGCAACTAACTTTTCTTTTTTTGTTATAAGGTAATCAGACTGAATCTTGCATCATCACTCATCTATCGTCATACTTATCCCGTTGAACTTGGGCTATAACATAAGTTATTGGGCTAAAATGGTCCAATAATACTCTTAGTAAAGTGTCGTTTACTTGTCACTGCACTTATGTTCTACACATATGCACAATCCTTTTCAAAGCTGATGTAATTTGGCTATATTCTAATACTTTCAATGGATTTGCCGTAAAAGAGTCATGATTACGTTTATATATCCCAAATATTCTTCACTACGGAAAAAAACAAACGGAGAAGAAAAGCTGGTAGTATATACGAGCACGAAATTAACAAGAAATCGACCAAGTGTCCAATGACTTAAATATTATGTCACATTTTATATAAATCGCATATAATACCCTTTTTCTTTACTCCTCTTCTTTATTCTGGAAAATTAGCTTAGAACCATAGGCAATTGACGCATAATATAAGTGACAAAAAGCTTCAAAGTGACTCTTTGTTTGCATTTTTTTTAATGAGATGTTTTGTTTTAAAAAGTTGTAGTTTTAGATAAGGGTATGCACAACATAATAGATACAAAAAGAAAAACACATACTCCTACTAAATAATCATCAACTGATCCACTATACCAATCGATCAGGCTGTTTGAAACTTATTGTGCAGATATCATAGGCTCAGAGCTGAGATTTTTAATAGGGAGTAGTTACGTTGGTGAATATCTCCTTTTTGACTAGCATAAATTCAACAAGCCAAAAAGGCAATTCGAAATAAAGGGAAAATGGTCTGTAATTTAATAACTGAATAAAACATTAGGAGCTCGACTTGAGAATGTGTTACAGTCGAGCTGTACATAATTATACATATATTATATATAAATTAAATATATTTTATATAATCGTTGGTTATTTTTAGTTTAAATGGGTGGGTGTGTGGCTATTTAGATTAATTCTTTTAGAAAAAAAAAAAAAACTTTGTTCCTCAAAAAAGAAATAGTAGACAAAACTTTGTTTGGAAGGCCTAACAAGCCAAAATGGATTATAAATGCGGGATCTTTACACAAATAGCCGTCTATATTCATTGTTTACTTTTTTTAGCCATATACATAGATTGTACACTGATTATACATAATTATAAATATTAAATATATAAATTATGCATATATTACAGCTCCACTGGCTATGTTTAGTTTAAGTGATAGGGTGTGCGGCTATTGGGGTTAATTCTTCTTTATAAAAACTATAATTAGCATAAGGCGACTAATGGGTCGGGGGACATGGTTCAAAATCGTGAAAATAGCACGGGCTAGCCAGTTTTCGGACTGGTAATTGAAAAATAGCAAGCATTTGTAAAGTCATTGAAAAATAGCCACTATTTTGCTGCAACACAAAAAGTTCCAGCATAATATACTGGAGATTAGTGCACCTGTGTATGAACTTATAGCATATTATGCTAGAACTCCAATACACGGAAAGTTCCGGCATAATATACTGGAGATTGGAGCACATGTGTATGAACTTCCAGCATATTATGCTGGAACTCCAGTATATTATGCTGGAACTCCTGTATATTACGCTGAATTTTTTTCCGGATTTTAACAGTGCTTTCGTTCAGATTTATCTTTGCATAAAAAGTGGCTAAATTTCAATTCCTTTTGAAACTGTAGCTATTTTTCAATTACCACTTGTAAATCTGACTAGTTTTGAATTTCACCCTTCGAAATCTGCCCATGGCAAGTTCATTTGTTTCACGTCGCCTTTTCAAGAAATCCAAACAAATTTCGCAGATATTGTGCTAACAAATTCAGCTATAATTACTATGAGAATATAAAGGATCTCAATTTCACCAATTTACAAAGTTAACATGGACCACTGATCATGCCCAACTATGCCTTATAAAAAGGACTAAGCAGTCGTTGCAAATATATTCCGGTAACAAGTCCGGAGTCGAATCTCACAGGGAATTAACCTATTAAGCACTACTATTGGACGCACAAAAATTTACGTAATCAATCTTCAGAAATATTTAAGTAACAAATTGGATGTTTACTAACTAAATAATACGTAATGAAGATGCAATAAAGAATAACTAACTATGAACGGGTTGTAGACAAGAATTGGAATGATCTAAGGTTATGGTTTCCCCTATTGTCGGAATCCTTTCCACTACGTCTTCTATAAATTTGCCCAAGTCTTCTCTACCGATCATGAGCACTCTGACTGTCGTAACTCTCCCCCGAGTAATTACCACAATATACTAGACATATTCTCCCGAATTACGCTAGTTGGCCTTAAGTACAGCTCACTCAGATCGCACCAAGGTTTCGTTATCCCTAATGCCACCTTTAAACCCTTCGTATTGATCCCTCATATACGTTAGGAGTGATGTTGTTCAACAACTACCTAAATACGCACTCTCCCGAGTAATACATACTAAATAAGCACAGTTAATTGAGGCCCTTCAATCAACAACAATAATAATATAGTTGAACAAATAGAGAAATACTACGGCAAATCTATATTAACGTAACAAGAAAATCATCCTCCAATAAGTTCCATCAAAACCCTAGATTAGGAGTTTGGCTACTCATAATTGTTTGCATAACTACAACAGAAGAATTCATCATCAATGATAAAATAAGGGAAGAAGAAAGATAAAAACTCATTTCTGAATCTTCCGTCTTGCCTGTTCTATCCTTCAGACTTCTTCTAAAACCCAAGATACCCTCTTTTTGGGCAAGCTAGGCTTCATATAGGTCGTTTCTGGAATTACAATTTTAGCCCTGAAATAATTTTTCTCAGAGGGACGTGCGCGGCCGCGCACCTGGGCAGGTGACCGCGCATCTGGCCGCGCACTTTGTGAAATTTCTGTCTGACTTGCGCGGCCCAGTGCGCGGCCGCGAACCTGGGCCATTTTCTGCACTCTTCGTCGTTCTTCTTTTTAAGTGCTCTAACCTCCTTTGATCCTCTAACTAACTCTCAATTTACTCCATAAGCTTTTACTTGGCCTTCAGCGCTCCATATTAGCTCAAAACGCTCAACCTTATTGTAGCCCGTAATTGCTCCTGCAAAGCATAAAACACTCAACCAGAGCAATTTACTACCATTTAACGCTCAAACATCAGTAAAGTACAGCCAATTTAGAGTGCAAATAGTGATCAAAATACATAGTTATAGCCTACTATCAACCACCTTGACGCGTTCTTTTAAACTTAGAATTAGATTATAGAAACTAAACTACAAGTACTTAATATATCTTTACAATTTCCTAATTTTGAAAACAGTAAAGAATACATCATAAATATGTTTAGTTTATCAAATATTTTGAAACAAATGGAGTAGCTTTTTCCAAATAACTCCAAAAATAGAACGTCATTGAGCTTTAAGAAGATAAACATTAAAAAAGGACCGAAGTATTTCACGTTTACGCAAGGTTTGGATTCTTGCGATGCTAGTATAATTTTTCTGGCTTCAATCTGTTGATATTACAGATTTATTGTCTCTTTTTGTTTTTTTGAGCCGAGGGTCTGTCGGAACAACCTCTCTACTTTTACGGTGTAGGGGTAAGTTCTGCATACGCAGTACCCTCCCTAGACCCCACTTGTGGGACTTTACTGGATTGTTGTTGTCGCAAGGTCCGGGGAAGGGCCTCATCCCAAGAGGACTTGACATAAACAGCCTACACATTAACTACGGCTCAAACCCATGACCTGTAAGTCACAAGGAGACAAACTTATCGTTTCTCCAAAATTTTCCTTCAAGATAAAACATTACTTGATCCCATAAAAAGTATAGAACTGATAGTGACACAGTGTTGCCAGATCACTTATTCTGCTAAGTTGTAGCAAAGCCTTTTAGATCTTTAATATTTGCACAACCTTTAAAAGGAAAGGGAAATTTCAACATAACTTGTTGCTTTATTCATTATTCCTTCTTGTCTCTTTTTCCTTTTTTCCTATTTATTCCCACTATTAAAGCTCTTCTCCATTCCCTTTAAAATCTAATCCTCTCTTCTCTCTCCCTAAAAATCGAAGGAGACAGGCCATCCCATCCCATCAGTTTGAAATTGCTTTTGTGTTTGGTACTTTAGGTATAACGAAAATTACTGATGGAAAATATATATTTTTCGGAATATAATTTATTTTCTGGTGTTTGGGTCAAAAGAATATTAATCAACGAAATCATTTTTCATGAAAAGGGGGAAAACTGACATCCTACACTTCAAGAAATTAAACTAGTCATTTTTCTTTCACCGCTATTTGAACTTTTAACTTAATATTGTGTTAGATATTATTACTCCGTCAGTCTCAAGAATAATTATTACTAATAGTAAAATGAGAAAAAAAAATGAATTATGTCTTGAACTTCTAAAAATAAATAATTTGAGACGATTATTTATAGAAATCACGGTAAATAATCTGAAACGTCTATTTTTAAAAATCACGGCAAATAATCTAAGACGTCTCTTTATAGAAATCACGATAAATAACTTGAGACGTAGGGATTCCATCATACGGATTACGAAGTCTTAACTCTCATTTAAAAACACAGTGTATCACTACGGTAAAATTCTACACGTACCATATGCACGTTCATCTGATTTCTGGGATTGATATTAAAATCTGATGTATGTTGGATTGAATATTCAATATACTAAAGTGATAATCAAGTCTGATGTAATTCGGATTTAAATTTCTAAGTCTTGTATGTGGTACAAAATGAGCTTCCTCTATGAGATCAGACTATCACAAATTCACAATAAGTAATAGAAAAATATCATAAATTTGCCTTTCCTTTTTTCTTCTTTCCTCTTCTTTAATCATTAAAGGATAGGCATAAACATAAAAAGCATAATGGGCCACAAGAATATACTCATCATCAACATTCAACTGATCCACTAATATCAATCAATCAGTATGGAACTAATTAATACTATCTCATTTGCTAAGACATACTATCTTTATTGTATTATTATTAGTCATCATTTGGGTGTCATAACCACAAAAATCATGTTAATCTTTACATGTAAATATTCTAATTCTTTATTTCATATCAAATTGTAAGCTCCTAAGCAGTGGAAGAAATCAAAAACCGCGTGCCTGTTAAAGAATGAGCGGATGATTCATAGTTATAGACACTGGTTTCAAAGCGGATTCATAAGGAGCTCATATCATCCAACAAAGCAGAACTATCATGCCAAATTCTCACTCTCATTTTCTTCTAAGTGAAGAAGAGAGAATTCATATAACCGACTCTAATTTATTTAGACTGAGACGTTGTTATTGCTGTTATCAGTTGGTTTTGCCTTGTCAAAAAGCTCAATGCTCTACTTGCCCAAATAGCCAAATTCATCAATTTTGTATTGCCTTAATTTGGATCAATACTTGTAACAATAACAATAATAATGATAATAACAATACAAGAACACCAACAACTTTGTTTTTAAAGTTAAAACCAAAGTTCATACTAGATTTTGAATAACAAATACAAAACTAAGAAAACCCCACATTAGTTATCAATTATGTCCATCACTTTGTAATTAATTAGTAGTAGTCTCTATTCCTTGCAGCTATTAATCAAAGGCCCCTCCTTTAACTAAATATCAATATCAATAGGGAGTAGTTAATAAGGATTTGCCACTATTGGATTAAGACAAACTTCAACAAGCCAAACACACAATTCCAGATTAAGAGAAAATTGATTTTATAATTCTGTGTATTTATCTTGAAGAACAAGATAAGACCTAACACTGAGAGTTTTACTGTCAATAGATAATATTGATATAGAAGAAGGTGAGAAGAAGATAAGAGAAAATTATTAAAAGTTTAATGTTTATATACTTTATATTATCAGCTGATATAAACGATTGTATACGGTTGATATCGGACCCATCCGATTCCACTAATTGACCGAGACCAGGAGGATGAATCGAGGATCGGCCCCGTAGTATATCAGACCGAGGTATGAGGATAAGACACCGAGTTCGGAATTCGAAGTACCTGCCAAGGTCGAGACCGATGACGATCGAGACCAAACATGATAGGCATCAAGCAAGACCGAAGATAGCATAATAACTTAAAGGCGAGATATCCGTTACTGATCGAGGATAATGGCGGAAATCTCGGAACAGATCAAATCAAGGGCGGTTGTTTAGCTAATCATGAGATTTCCTCCTGTAATTAGAATTATACAGTAAATAAGATTCCTCTACTATATAAAGAGGGTCTTAACCATTTGTAATCATCTTACATTTACGCATATCAAAGCAATACAATATTTCTTTCTCTTATTCCTTCTTGTTCATCAGTCTGTTTCGTAACTCTACTCTCACTCACTCAGTTCGAGGGCAACCTAACTCGAGGGCTGAATTGTATTTCAATACTGGTTTGTTTTACTTTGTTGTTTATTTCTTCAATTAAACCATCATATTTATCAATTGGTGCTATGTGAAATTAAATATCCTTAAAATTACTTATAAGTTTAAATGTTATCCGATTTTAAGGGTAAACAGTTTGGCGCCCACCGTGGGGCTAAGGATAATAGTGATTTCCTAGTATTAATCCCCATAACACACACTGATTTACGCTTGTTCTCATTAGTGTCTTTGATTTCAGGATTCAACATGTCAAACTCTCAGGTAGCATCCACTCACACAGACAAAGGCCTTGGTCTTCATGGCGAGAACGAAAACATAGCCGCCCCTGGAAACGGAATATCTCCAGTCAATCTTGATGGACCGTCGGCCGTAGACCCAGTTGATGTCAGCTCCCATATTGCCATTAATGGGAATTTAGGCGTCGACCCTGAAAATAGTATTTGTAGAGACGGTCAAACAACCGATCAGAACGCGCAGAGTGGTGAAGAAGGCGAAATTAGCCTTCGAATGATATTGGAGATGTTGCAGAATCAACAAGCCGCAATAGTAAAATTCCAAAATCAGAATCGTGCACCAAGCAGGATCGAGCTCGAGCCATCACTAGAAGTTGTTCATAGAGCCAAACCGGTACCAAAGAGAACAAATGAAGGAGAATCGGAGACTAATCTCGCTATTGTAAAAATGCTCGAGGAACTGGTGAAGCGGATCGAGACATGGGAAAAGAAGATCGAGGAAAATGATAAAAAGGTGGAAACTACAACTCTAGGGTCGACCAAATCCCGGGGGCACCACCGGTATTGAAAGGACTTGATTCCAAAAAGTTTGTCCAAAACCTTTCTCCCCAAGTGTGGCTCCGAAGCCAATCCCAAAGAAGTTCCGTATGCCCGAGATTCCGAAGTATAACGGGACGACAGATCCAAGAGAACGCGTCACCTCTATACGTGCGCCATTAAGGGAAATGACTTGGAAGATGATGAAATTGAATCCGTGTTGCTGAAGAAATTCGGAGAAACTCTATCAAAGGGTGCTATGATATGGTATCATAATTTACCACATAACTTTATTGATTCATTTGCTATGCTTGCAGATTCCTTTGTAAAGGCGCAAGCTGGAGCCATTAAGGTTGCAACTAGAAAGTCAGACTTATTCAAGGTAAAGAAAAAAGACAATGAGATGCTCAGGGAATTCGTGTCTTGATTTCAAATGGAACGAATTGATTTGCCTTCGGTCACCGACGATTGGGATGTTCAAGCCTTCACTCAAGGTCTCAATGAACGATGTTCCATAGCTTCGCAACAACTAAAGCAGAATTTGATCGAATATCCAGTCGTCACTTGGTTCGATGTACATAATCGGTATCAGTCAAAGATTGGGGTCGAAGAAGGTCAACTGGGCGCTCCAATTGGTTTGATTTATCCCAACAGGCCCTTGGACAAATATAAAAGGGACACCGATCGGGAACCACGATCAAATAGAGACCGATATCAGCCATACGGGAGAGATCGGAGAAATAACGGGTCTGGACACAACCTCGTTTGAAATGATAGAAGGTATGATGGGGGAAAATGATCCCGAGGGCTCATAAGCAAAAGTGGTTTCAATAGGGATGTCGGGTCCAAAGAAGCACCTCTACTTTCAGAATATAACTTCAGCGTAGATTCTTCCGCCATAGTATCAGCTAATGGGCGCATCAAAGATACCGGGTGGCCTTGACCTCTGCAAATCGAACTGGCCCAAAGAAACCCAAATCAAATATGCAAGTATCATGGTACCCATGGGCACAAAATAGAAGATTGCAGACAACTAAGGGAGGAAGTGGCCCGGTTGTTCAATGAGGGGAACCTTCGAGAATTCTAAAGTGATCGGGCCAAGAACCAAGTCAAGAACAGAGGTTCAAATAGGAAGAACGATCAAGAAGAGCCATAGAACGTGATCCACATGATCATTGGAGGGGTCGATATTCCTCAAGGACCGGTATTCAGACGCACCAAGGTGACAATCACAAGAGAAAAACGGACTCGGGACTACTTACCGGAAGAGACCTTATCTTTCAATGACGAAGATACAGAAGGGATCGAACAACCTCACAATGACACACTAGTAATATCTATCCTTATGAATAAAATTCAAGTTAAACGTGTGTTGATTGATCCAGGTAGCTCGACCAACGTTATTCAGTCAAGGGTCGTAGAGCAACTCGGCCTACAAGATCAAATTGTGCCCGCAACTCGAGTGCTTAACGGCTTCAACATGGCAAGTGAAACCACTAAAGGGGAAAGTATCTTGCTGGTAAATGTGGCCGGAACCATACAGGAAATGAAGTTCCATGTAATTGAGGGTGAAATGAGGTACAACACCCTGCTCGGGAGGCCTTGGATCCATAACATAAGGGGGGTATGCTCAACCTTTCACCAAGTTCTAAAGTTCCCGACATCTGAGGGAATCAAAATGGTATACGGGGAGCAGCCTGCCGCCTAGGAGATGTTCGCAATCGATGAGGTGATACCGGTGTCAACATTTTCATCAGTAAAGGGATCGAACTCAAAGGGAAAGAAGGAAGTCAAATAGAAACTACAGTCACCAGCTTCGGCCCGATCGGAGGAGTAGAAAATTTTTGAGGATGATGATTATATGATACCTCGGACCTTCATAATCCCTGATGATTCTAACGCAACGAAGTCGACAGTCAAAGAGCTGGAACAAATCATACTGATCGAGCATCTGCCCGATCGAAAGGTATTCCTGGGCATAGGGTTAACTCTCGAGCTCAGGAAAAAACTTGTTCAATTCCTTTTAGATAACATAGATTGTTTTTCTTGGTTCCATCTTGATATGACAGGGATCCCACCAGAGATCACTACCCACTGATTAAGCTTGGACCCGAAGTTCCATCCAGTAAAGCAAAAGAGAAGGCCCCAGTCTGAGGTTAAGCATGCATTCATCAAGGACGAGCTAACCAAACTTCTCAAAATAGGGTCTATTCGGGAAGTAAAATATCCGGAATGATTAGCAAATTTAGTAGTGGTCCCTAAGAAGGGAAATAAACTTGGAATGTGCATAGACTTTAATGACTTAAACAAGGCTTGTCCTAAGGATTCTTTTCCTTTGCCGAACATCGATCGCATGAACGATGCCACGTCCAACCACGAGATTCTCAGTTTTTTCGATGCCTACTCCGGGTACAATCAAATACAGATGAACCCGGAAGACTAGTAAAAGACTTTGTTTATCACTAAATATGACACTTATTGTCATAACGTAATGCCATTCGGACTAAAATATGCTGGTGCAACTTATCAACTCCTAGTAAATTGAATGTTCGAAGAACAAATAGGAAAATCTATGGAAGTTTATATTGATGACATGCTAGTTAAGTCCCTGCGAGCAGAGGACCATTTGAAACATTTGCAGGATATTTTCGATATACTAAGGAGGTACAACATGAAGCTCAACCCAGAAAAGTGTGCATTCGAGGCCGGCTCGGGCAAGTTTCTCGGTTTCATGGTGTCCAATCGGGGGATCGAGATCAACCCCGATAAAATCAAATCTATCAAGGATGTCGAAGTCGTAGATAATGTGAAGGCCGTGAAGAGGCTGATCGGGCGCATAGATTCCTTAGGGCGATTCATCTCGAGGTCCTCAGATAGAAGTCACTGGTTCACTACTTAAGAAGAAGAGCGACCTTGGAATGCCAACAAGCCTTGGAAGAACTGAAATAATACCAGTCGAGCCCTCCACTGCTTCACACCCCGAAAGCGGACGAGAAACTCTACTTATACTTGGCGGTCTCGAAAACAACGGTAAGTGGGGTCCTAGTCCGAGAAGAGCAAGGTACGAAATTCCCTGTTTACTATGTTAGTCGGACCTTAGGTGAGGCCGAGACCCGATACCCACACTTAGAGAAATTAGCGCTTGCTTTAATAAGCGCCTCTAGGAAATTAAAACCATATTTCCAATGTCACCCAATATGTGTTGTAGCTACTTATCCCCTTCGAAATGTTTTGCATAAACTTGAACTTTCAGGTCGATTGGCCAAATGGGCCGTAGAACTCAGTGAGTATGATATTGAGTCACCCCCAAACAGCCATCAAGTCTCAAATCTTGGCGGACTTCGTGGCTGACTTCACACCAACCCTCGTACCCGAGGTCAAAAATGAACTGTTATTAAAATCGGGTACATCATTGGGGGTATGGACCCTCATCACGGATGGCGCTTTGAATGTGAAGGGGTCCGGGCTGGACATCATTTTGAAACCGCCCACGGGTAACATAATTAGACAATCTATCAAAACTTCAAAGTTAACTAACAATTAGGCCGATTATGAGGCCATGATTGCAGGTCTCGAGCTGGCTAGAAGCTTGGGAGCAGAGGTCATCGAGGCCAAATGTGATTCCCTACTTGTGGTAAACCAAGTCAACAGAATTTTCGAAGTCTGAGAACATCGAATGCAAAGATACTTGGACAAGGTACAAGTAACTTTACATCGATTTAAGGAGTGGACCTTACAACACATACCTTGAGAACAAAACAGCGAGGCCGATGACCTTGCAAACTTAGGGTCATCGGTTGAAGATGAAGAGCTTAACTCGGGGACTGTCGTAAAACTCTCGAGTTTAGTAGTCGAAGAAGGCCACGCTGAAATAAACTCTACAAGTTTGACTTGGGATTGGAGGAACAAGTACATTGAATACTTAAGGAAAGGAAAGCTCTCATCAGATCCGAATGAGTCAAGGACTCTACGCACAAAGGTAGCACGGTTCACTTTGGCCGAGGATGGAACTCTATTCAGGAGGATGTTCGATGGAGCATTGGCGATATGTTTAGGACCAGGAGACACCGATTATGTCCTATGGGAGATTCATGAAGGCACTTGTGGGAATCACTCCGGTGCCGAATCACTGGTTCACAAAGTTATCAGAGCGGGGTACTATTGGGTGATACGGAAAAAGATACAAAGGAGTTCGTTCGAAAATGCGATAAATGTCAAAGGTATGCATCGATGATTCATCAGCCTGGGGAGCAGCTCCACTTGGTCTTATCCCCATGGCCATTCATGAAATGGGGAATGGAATTCGTCGGCCTCTACCATCGGCCCCAGGTAAAGCTCAGTTTATTCCATTTATGACTGATTATTTTTCTAAGTGGGTTGAAGCACAGGCTTTCGAGAAAGTCAGGGAAAAGGAAGTTATAGACTTCATTTGGGACCACATTATATGCCGACTCGGGATGCCCGCCGAGATCGTATGTGACAATGGAAAGCAATTCATTGGCAGCAAGATAACAAAATTTCTCGAGGATCACAAGATCAAAAGGATTCTATCAACGCCGTACCATCCTAGCGGGAACAGACAAGCCGAATCAACCAACAAAACCATTATTCAAAATCTTAAGAAAAGATTGACCGACACTAAGGGAAAACGGAGAGAGATATTGCCCGAGGTTCTTTGGGCATACCGCACGACGTCGAAATCCATTATGGGGGCAACAACGTTCTCTTTGGTCTATGGTGCCGAAGCTCTTATTCCGGTCGAGGTCGGGGAACCTAGCCTCAGGTTTCGATATGCCAAAGAAGAATCAAATAATGAGGATATTAACACGAGCCTAGAATTTTTGGATGAAAGACGCGAGGCCGCCCTCGTTCGATTGGCCGCACAAAAATAGCGGATCGTAAGGTACTACAACCGAAGAACCAATCTTCGATACTTTAAAATAGGGTAGTTGGTGCTAAGAAAAGTCATCCACAATACTCGAAACCCGAACGAACGAAAACTGGGTCCAAACTCGGAAGGACCATATCAGGTCCTCGATAATACCGGAAAGGGATCCTACAAGCTCGGCACGATGAACGGTGAGCAACTACCAAACAATTGGAACATATCATTCCTAAAGCGGTACTACTGCTAAAGTACAACCTGCTCCATTTTCATTTATATTTTAAGCTAACCAATTGCAGGTGTTTGATCAAAAACGGTGATGGATCCTTCAACACAAAGTCTTTAGGTCTGAAAGCACGCGTTGCACTCTTTTTCTCTTAGATCGGTTTTGTCCCAATTAGGTTTTATGGCGAGGTTTTTAACGAGGCAACCATTGATCGTGCTAACTTAGAACAATTCAACAGTATCCGAGGCTTCTTTACAATCAACCTCGAATACTGGGGGGGGATTACCCTTGGATGTCAACTTTGTTGCAAGGAAATTACTTCGTGGCAGCGGGGTCTCGATAGGTAAATTTTGTAAGGGCCAAACGGTCGAATGAACCGTGCCCATATAGGTTACTCGAGCCTTAACATCAAACATGTATGCATGTATAATCGTCTATTTAAAGATGTTTTTTTCCTTGCCAATATCTCATGCCTTAGAAAAGTTTTCTACTTTACAATTACATACTCGATCTAGTGTGTAAACAGGCTTAAGGGCCGATGGAAAATGAAGTTCGGACAATTAACCCCCCCCCCCCCACTCGAGAACAGCCTTTCAAAAAACAAACGAGTTCAAATTATTAAAATCTCGAGATTGTAAGTCCTTGAAAAGGTAACCTTTAATTTTTATAGGACACGGCCAACCCACTCGGGGACTGACACTTCGAATAAGTTCGAAGAAGCAACAGGAAAACAAGCCCAAGAGGCAAATCCTAAACTAAAGGCTACGACCAAATTGACACGGTTCGGAGACGTTCAAATTTCGTAATAAAAAAGGAGAATATTCTCATAAACCGGTTAAAAGGGCTACCCTCGGCAGAATTACAAAGGGCTTCGGTAGTATCGAGCCTCAAAAACCCTAAGGGGTACATAATTGTTCGAACCCTCGAACATGACTTTATTATTTTATGCCAAGTCATTATAAACTTTGTAAACGCGAATGATAATCAAAGGGAAAACTTTAAAAGCCGAAAAGGGTAGAAAAAGCCTTATATATACGATCGTTTTACAAAGGCCAGATCGGCCAAATACAAAACTTATAAAAATCCTATGGGATACTTTCACTTCAAGTTTGAGAGATCCTTCTCACTTGGCTAGAAAGCCTAAAGGCTACCTAATTCTGAGTTCGAGCATGTCCTCAGTCGATCATTAAGCCCAAGGGCTACTTCAACTCAAATTCGAACAGATTCTTACTCGGGACTGTTATTAAACCTAAGGGTTACTTTTTGATCTCGAGTTCAAAAGATCGTCCTCATTCGAATAAAACCTGAGGACTCCCTTATTTCTAATCTGAGCAAGCACTCACTCGATCGCAGAAACTATGCCAGTTCGTTTAATTTGCCTAAAACTGAGCCTATGAATAACAATTTCACGAGGCGTAAATGAAGCACAAATTTCATGAGTCAGGAATAAAATGAAAATGCACAAGACAAAAAGAGAGATATTTATAAATGTCAAATTTATTTACAAGGTCAGCATGGCCCGATTAGAATTCTATGCAAAAAGATCAAAAAACACTTAATCTTCTCCAGGAGAAACATCTTAACCCTTGGGGTCTTCTCCTCTCTCGGATCCACTCATGCTCCCGGGATCATCATCATTAGAAGAGACCAATGATTTGGCTTCAGCTTCAAGCTCTTTTGTACCTTTGATCTCGGCAGCGAGATCGAAGCCACGAGCGTGGATCTCCTCGAGAGTTTCCCTTTAAGACTTGCACTTGGCAAGCTCGGAGACCCAGTATGATCGAGTCTAAGCAGTATCAGCAA
The DNA here is from genome assembly GCF_001879085.1 of Nicotiana attenuata. Lineage (NCBI taxonomy): Eukaryota > Viridiplantae > Streptophyta > Magnoliopsida > Solanales > Solanaceae > Nicotiana > Nicotiana attenuata. The sequence continues at coordinate 99,583 of NW_017673061.1, read as the reverse complement.
CTTCCTTTGCTCGAGCTTGAGCGGCTTCAGCATCAGATCGGTAGACGGCCACGGTTGCCTCAGTATCGGCGTTAATCGTTTCAGCCTCGAATTTTGCCACTGCAAACTCCATGACCAATCGAGCCTGGAGCTCCTCGATTTTCTTGGCTAGTGCCAAGTTCTTCTCTTTCATGCCTTGGAGCTGGCTTTCAGCTGAGCATAACTGCGCTCAAGCAGTCTCTTTCTCTGAGGCAAGGCGGTCCATATTTTTCTTCCACGCTATGGTTTCCGCCTTCATTGCATCTACCTTTCCACGGAGTTGCCCGATCGTCTCGTACAGTTGCTGTACCTTTGAGATCGAATTGATAGCCAACCCTCCCGAACTAAGGCCATGAGCTTCTAAGACTTTATTTACCTGCTCGGTCAGTTCGCTCTGTTCTTTTTGAGCCGTGGCCAGTTCACCTCGGAGGCCCTTGATTTCTTCTTCTTTTTGCTCACTAAAAAGTTTAAAGGCATTCTTCTCCTCGGTGAGCCCCTGGATATCAGCCTCATAACGTTTTAGTTCTCCTCAGAATCAGAGGAAAGCCTCATGATGAAGCACCGAAGCTTGTAAACATAGAAGGGAAAAATTATACTAAGGGAGAAAAACCTATGTACAAAAATGGATAGAAGAATCGAAGATTACCCAGTTTAAGGCTTGCTGGGCTTCATTAAAAAGACAAGGCGCTCGCACCACGTCCATCTGGGCTCGATCCTCCTCTATGACCAAACCTCGGAGGTAGCTGTTCACCCCTACGGGGGCACCAAGAACATGAGCATCTTCCGGGACCGTGATCACGATAGTTCGCTTGTGCTCGGGATTTACACTAGGAGCCGGGAATTGATCGATAAGTTTGGAACTCAAGGAAGCCTCACCCGAGCTTTTTCTCGGAACTTTTAGCTCACCTGAACCAGAGACGTCTTCTATCCCGGATAATAAACCACGGAAGAGATCCTCCTCTCCGTGAACTCCTTCCCCATGACAAGTTTCCACGGCTTGAGCATCGCGTATCAAATAATCGGAGACTGAAGGAAACAAGGGGGAATCCCCAATCTCTATTGCCCCCGGAGAATCTTTTGAAGCACTGCCTCCATCTTGGGGAGCCTCGAGCTCGTTCTCTACGCCGGCATCTGTCGCCTCTTTAATGGCCTCTTTGCCCCGAGGCAAAACGCCTTCGATTCCTTTTGGCTCGGGGACTTGGGCCGAAGTCTCCTCCTCGGCCTCATCGGGCCTAAACCGATCAGCATCGATCTTTACTGGTTCTGAAGCCTTCCGAGTCTCAGTGCTAGCTCGTGTACGGGCTATTGACCCTGAATCATCTTCCTTTTCTTCTTCCTGTTCGCCTTCTTCAGGATCGTCTCGTAGCCTGAGGACTGAGTCCATTTTCAAAGGGATGACATTCACCCTATGGGTCCGCCTCTTTTTGGGCTTTTGTTTGTCCAAATTCGTGGAGCTTGAAGCCTCTCTCCTTTTTCGCTCTTTCTTCTATTTTGGAACAGACGGTTGGGGAAGGTATTCTTCGTCACCTGATGGGGGCCTCATCGGCATGTCCTTCCCAAGGCCTGCGAAAGAAGGGTAAATGAGATCAAAAGGAAATTCGGACAGTGATCAGAGTTATCGGATTATACGAAACTTATCGTGGTTTCGGGCCTCCCATCGACCTCTCGACAATTCGTGCCATGCACGCTCAGTGTGTGTCGATTTCGACACTAAGCTTCTAACCCAGTTCTCAAGGTGGGGAATCGCTCCCGGCATCCAGAAAATGGCTGCATCATAAAAAGCGTCAATAAGAAAGGATGAAAAAATGAGCAGAAGATAAAAAGGGAGCCATACTTACGTTTCATATTCCATTTCTCCGGAAATGGCATACTTTCGGCCGGGATCAAATCCGAGTACTTCACTCGGACAAATCAGCCCATCCAGCCCTAGTCCTTGTCCTCATCCATTCTCGAGAAAGCCGCCTTGGAAGCCCGACGTTGAATCTTTATTAGCCCCCCTGGATAAAGTCTGGGGCTATATAAGCGTATAAGATAATCGAGGGTAAAAGGAAGCCCATCGACTTGGCTTGCAAAAAAACGTAGTAGTATCACTATCCTCCAAAAGGAGGTGTGTATTTGGAAGAGGGTGAACTCATACTTCTTGCAGAAGTCGATGATAACCAGATCCAGGGGGCCCAATGTGAATGGGTAGGTGTAAACACTCAGAAACCCCTCCACATATGTAGTGATAGAATCTTTAGGCGAGGGCACCACCACATGCTTATCTACCCAGTTGTAATCCTTTTTCACTTGGTTTAAAAGGCCACTGGTGATTGTGCATATGTACCTCAACATCGGCTCACATCGGCCCGGAACCGATGAGGTCTTTTCAACTTTGAAATCAGAGTCAAGGACGCACAACAGAGGAAAGAATTCTTCAGGGAGTGGCTCCGCGGCTGGTTGTTTGCTAGCCGGCTTAGACGAGGAAGCTTTTTCCTTCCGTGGAACGGTTTTAGATGTTTTGGCCATTTCTATTTTTATGAACAAAGAAGAACGAGGATTAGGATGTTTGGTGTTTGAAAAAAGGTAAGCAATCAAACTTGAAGATTTGCTGATGAAGAACTTGAAGAATGCAAAGAGATTTGAAGATTAGCGCTGGAAAGATTGAAAGTAAAGTTTGAAAAAGTGGGGAAAGGGCCTATTTATGGGTTTCACGATGGCGGTTCAAAATTACTAATGGCCGACCATCAACTGACACACATTAATGACTTGGGGAACTGCACCGACTGGATGTTTCGGTTACCTATGTCGCTTACATCATGGTGATGACGTCATGATAAATCGGGGTAAGGGCCGAGGACTCAATTCATTTCTTGTCATTTTACTCCAAAAAACAAGGGGACTATCTGTATACGGTTGAGACGGGCCCACCCGATTTCACTAATTGACTGAGACCAGGAGGATGAATCGAGGATCGGCTCCGTAGTATATCAGACCGAGGTGTGAGGATAAGACATCGAGTTCGGAATACGAAGTATCTGTCAAGGTCGAGACCGATGACGATCAAGACCAAACAGGATAGCCATCGAGCAAGACCGAAGATAACATAATAACTTAAAGGCGAGATATCCGTTACTGATCGAGGATAATGGCGGAAATCTTAGAACAAATCAAATCAAGGGCAGTTGTTTAGCTAATCATAGGATTTCCTCCTGTAATTAGAATTATACCGTAAATGGGATTCCTCTACTATATAAAGAGGGTCTTAACCATTTGTAATCATCTTACATTCACGCATATCAAAGCAATACAATACTTCTTTCTCTTATCCCTTCTTGTTCATCAGTCTGTTTCGTAACTCTACTCTCACTCGCTCAGTTCGAGGGAGACCTAGCTCGATGACTGGATTGCATTTCAATACTGGTTTGCTTTACTTTGTTGTTTATTTCTTCTATTAAACCATCATATTTATCAATTGGTGCTAGGTAAAATTACATATCCTTAAAACAACTTATAAGTTTAATCGTTATTCAATTTTAAGGATAAACAACGATAACAATAGGTTACTGTCCATAATAAATGAAACTAATAACTTAAAAATTAAGGCGACAACATACTACAACATCTTAGATTACACTAATGTTATAAAAATATAATTTATTTACGCTGTCCTTATAAATAAACTGGAAAAAAAATGAGTATCTTTTTCTTCTAATATTGTTTATTTAAAAGAAAAATACCATAATAAAACAAAATGCTTGCCCCAAATTACTTTTCAAAATAAAGTGAAGAGTTTTTTTTCCCTCCAAATCAACGGATAATACGAAAGTGAGGAAACTAGTGCACCTATGGTTTCATTTTAAGACAACAATGAAATGAAATTGCCATTACCAACTTCCTTTTTGATATGTTTCTAGTCTTCTTCCTAATTAAACATTTTTGAAGAATTTTTAGTGGCCTCTCCACGAAGGACACTAAACAAATTTTTGTGACTAAAGAGGAAGCTTACATGTTATAGAAGACAAAATGTGTTGATATTTCTGAATACGAAGTAACGTAATCATAGTTTTTAGAAATAAAAATTCAGATAATTAAAAAAATAAAATAATGGTATCCTTGTAACTTGTTAATTAGTGTGATGTCATGTTTGTTTTCGCATGTATCAACACAATGCATTGGTCTTTTAGTCATAAGTCTGTGTTTGTTTCGGGCTTCTGTATCTGAATTCAACTGAATATTTTAAAGAGGAGGTCATGGGTTCAAGCCGTGGAAATAGTCTCTTCCAGAAATGTAAAGTAAGACTGTGTACAATAGACTTTTGTGGTCCGACCTTTTTCAGACCCCACGCATAGCAAGAGCTTAATGCACTAGACTGCCCTTTTATTCTAAATCCACCTACCAAGATGTAAATTAAAGTGGGGTTCAATATGTCTATTGTGGCCAACATAATTTTTATTCTGATACCTATGCTGGTGGAAGATAGTATATATGTAGTAAAAGTAGTCGAGTTATACACAAAGTGACTCGACACCGCGATTGTAAGAAAACTTTGAATCTAGAATTTGAGTGGATATATAGGAGGAGATGAATTAGTAGGAAAAATAGGTGAAATAGTAGCGAAAATCGCTCTCTTTCATTTAGTAGGAGACCACTTTCTATCCTAAGCTGGTGAATGCTAAAAAAGACAAAATAGGGTTTCAAAAGAAACTACAGCTTTTAAGTATGAAATTTTGTGGCCGTTTGGATATAAGAATTGTAAAATTTCAAAATAAATATAATGGTATTTGTTATAAAATAATAAAAGAAGAAGAACAATATTGCAGAGAAAGAGAGAGGGGGAATTCTTATTGAATTTTGGGATGAATTACAATGGAATAGGACCCTCTATTTATAGGGAGATGGTGACTTAGCCACCAAGTAATAAACCCTAGAATCTCTCTAAATATGGACATTCACCATAAATAGAATTCTATTTATAACACTCCCCCTTGAATGTCTATTCAACAGATAATGTGCCTCGTTAAAACCTTAACTAAAATAAAACCCAATGGAAAAAAAATTCTAGAGAAGGAAAAGGAGTACACATATCTAACAATACGCCTTTTGGTTGCCTCGTTAAAAATCTTGCAAGGAAAATCCGGTGGGACAAAACCTTGTAAGGGAAAAAGAGTACAACGCGTATTAACTCCCCCTGATGAGAGCATCAATTCACATCCTTGAGCATTTGCATTCCAATCTTGTGCACCATCTTCAAAAGATCTTTGGTAGAGATTTGATAAACAAATCAGTCATATTAACTTGAATGAATATATTGCACCTTGAAATCATCATTCTTGATAGAGATGAATTATCTTCATATGATCTTGTTGGAATCATCAGTTCAATATCTTCACATAGAGGTGAGAACTCTTGCTATCGTATTATCATGCATATAGTTATAGCAAGATACATTTGTGCACAAATTGCACTGAGGAAGTGGTACTTCAAGATCAAGAATTGTATATGCTTCAAGCAACTTAAATCCTTCATGGATTGTCACATAAGTTAAGTCATATAATTCCTATAGTAGACTTTAGATGCATATCAAATATTCATGCCATGCTAGACATATAAGATATCGGAAAAATGATTGCATATACCATTGACTTTATACTTGAAGTGCAGGTCCAAAACTACATGTCTTTCATATGAAACCAAATTCTACTTGAATTGTTTCTCCAGACTTAAGATCCTCATATATATTTAGCGCTATTATAGATGTCGTTGACAAACATTTTATATCGGTTCCAACCTCCTTATTTTTCATAAAGACATAACATAGAGATCTCTTCATTCATATATTCAGGTACCTGAATCTCTCATGAGATTTTATGAAGTGTTATGTCATGTGATCTTCTAGATCACTTGCCTCTTTTATTATGATCATTTTGATCATTTGCTCATCTTCTTTATCAAGAAGTTTATTTGAAACCGATTTGTCTATATGCTTTAAGCGTACCATAGACTTTGTCCTTCTAGGACTTAATAGGAGCATTTGCAATGAGAATATAGCTACTTTCTTTGGGTCAGCGAATGCGTCTGGCATGCTTTTCAATAAATTGCACATGAATTATCCTTTTATGAACTTCAAGTTCATATTATCTTATTCGAGGATCTAGATGTACACATAATAATTCATTCCATGTAACTTTTTCTCAACTGTTTATCATGTCTCCTCCTCATGTTAGAAAAACTAACTTGTTTCCTCAACTTTAAGAACTCATCTTTGTGCATTATGGTGTTAATTAAAATATACACCGCACATCAATAATAATAAGACGGAATTATTTGGTTCCTGACCCTGAACCACTTGTGAGGGAAGAAAATAATATACTTTGGTATATAACGTATATCAAACTGATATAGATAACTTTGTTCTCATCAGCAACAATTTAGCTATTAAGTGGAGGCACTTAATAAATTATTTTGCTAAACCAACTATGATGTAAACCAACTTATCAAGATGAACTTCTTGAATAGAAAATCTGGAAACTATGCTCTAAATCAAATTATTGAGCAAGTTACCTCGCAAACACCATGTTGCGGGTTAATAATAATCGCACATGTAACCATCTCATAGATGCATCTTATGTGGTATACATGGCAGGTGAATGGGCCCATATTCACCTTTGATATTTCCAGTTTTCATGGGATTCAATCCCAATTTTAGTTGGTCAATTAATTAATGAGAACCAGCAATATAAGAGAATTTGTAAAGAACTTTCTAGTTCTTTAATATTTACCCATGTGAATTCTCTATTATTTTTGCACATCATACTAAAATTAACATGGCTAAATCAATTATGCCAACTGAATAAATTATCAATATTGATAAAGTTCAGGTTTACACCATGACGTGCGTAATTATCAATAAACTCCGAGTTTATTATGATATGGGTTTTTATATCAATAAACATCCACTTTATTGTGGTCTGGTTTTATTTGTGTAGTACAAACTGGAGAACAAAGCGGGTAGCTTTTCACATACATATTACCCCGCTACAAGTTGTAGTAATAGAAGATATTAAATCTTTCCTTTATTTAGTCTCAATATAATCAATCGCTTTCGCGTATACTTTGGAAACTGAATAAGTTTCTTTGAGACTTACTACAACACAATACCTTATTGGTAATCAATTGTGTTTCTCCAAAATAGTAATAATTGGCTCTTCCGGAGCTCTCAATTAATTTGGTACTACCACATATTCATCAACATCCATATGGTGAATATCTCTTTTAAAGAGAAAGTTATACCATTATGATTATGGTCAAAATTATATGCAAGATCTGTTTCTTGCATTACCCTTGTCTTTTAACAATCACAATGCCAAAATATTTTGGCGTACAATAGGTACGTGTCCAATGACCATTCATGCCATAATAATGACATTATTTTCTTATATCACCTCAAACCTCCTTTTAGAGGTGAGTGTGGTATATTCACTACCACTAGCACGTTCATATTCTTTGAAGAATGAATATGTATTCATAAATCAGATGTTGTCACATTCACATCATGAATGGACCATAATCATCTATATGTGCTTTACAAAATCTCATGTCCAATCGATGACAAATATTTTTCACAGAGTGAAAGATTATTTTGAGAATCCTTATTGTTCTCATTACCACAAATGAAGACGATTATAATTTCGTCTATTGCCACGTCCATATCCATTGATACATTCATAGTAATAATTTTTGTCTTCTTTCAGACTTATCACATACTGCTATCACATTCTCTTAAGGGAATGAGAATGGAGCATATTCAATGGGACGGGTTTTCAATTCTTTGCCCACAATCTTACATGAATTTGATCATGGCGAGGCATAGAAATTTTACCACTTCAGGTGGTTATAATTTCTTACAAACTCCATTAGAGTTATAATCAAATTTTATTGTCTTTGATTGTATATAAAATCAAATTATAGAATTCAAGAATTTAAAAGAAAAACATAAGGTAAAATACTTACCTTCCATCCAGAATTTATTCCTGAAGGAAGTTCATGGAACAATTGACAATCATTATGCTCAATCCCAAATCTTCTACTCAATTGGTTAGAGTCTCGTGCTGATAACGTGTTATAAAATAATAAAAGAAGAAGAACAATATTGCAGAGAAAGAGAGAGGGGAAATTCTTATTGAATTTTGGGATGAATTACAATGGAATAGGACCCTCTATTTATAGGGAGATGGTGACTTAGCCACCAAGTAATAAACCCTAGAATCTCTCTAAATATGGACATTCACCGTAAATAGAATTCTATTTATAACAGTATTTGAAATTTAGAGCTGTGTTTGGACATGAATATAATTTTGGGTTGTTTTTTAAGTTTGTGAGTGATTTGAGTGAAAATTTTGAAAAATAGTATTTTGGAGTTTTTCAAATTTTCAAAAATTTACAAAAATATCTAAGTGAAAATTAAAAATTTAATGAACAAATACTGATTTCGGAAAAAAAGCGATTTTTTTTTCAAAAAAGTAAAAATTTCTTAAGTCCAAACGGGTTATGAGGCAGCCTATAGGGGTATGAAAAGTCAAAGTCGTCTTATTAGAATCTGAAAATCCAAGTTTGTCTTCTATCACTCAAATTGCCTACGTTTTATCGTGAGATTGATATTACAATAATACAAAATTTCAATGTTATTTGTCCAATAGTTCATCGGATCCCCACCTTTCTTCATTAGTTAAATTAATTCTATCTATTAATTGTTAAATTCATAATGTGGGCAAGAGATATTATAAAAAATAGTCACAATATTAAATGTACGTAAAGATAGTGGGTATCATTTTAAATGACCATTGGAATAAATTGTCTGGACTCTGTGATCTCAGAATTTACAGTGTTTCTTATTTATTTACGTGTAATTATAGCAAGAAGATTTTTTTGGGGTGTCACGAAAATATTTATTTCACAGCGCTTATATTGGAAAAATGAATATTTTCATACATATTATTCCAGATTCATATAGATATTTTTTGTTTTTAAAATAATTATAAATTAAAAGACTTTGCAAAATCAGTTGTCACTTTGTTTTTTCCTTCTGTTTTTGTTTTTTGTTTTTTTGTTGTTGAGGTAATTATGATTCTTGCCCAAATAAGCTGTCCAATTTCCATCAGTATAGTGAACATTCTAGGCAATAAGACTCTATGTTGCCCATCATTCAACGACGGAAAAGAAAACATAACTTAACTTGATTAAAATTTTATATTAAAATATTGATATTTTTGTATAACAAAGGATCTTTTTTTTAATAAGTCAAAAGATGGATTAGAAAAGTAAAAGGAAAAAGATTCAGCAAATTAATGAATATTCTATTAAAACCAGACATTGACTTGACTATATGTTTCAAAGTCAAGAGGGCCCTCGTAATAATTAATTTTATAGTATCACCAATATCTTTTTCCATCCTGATCCCACCTCTGCAAATTGGATTTAATTTGTTTACTTCGCTCCAAAGCAAGAGACTGTTTGACTTGTCACAAAAACTACGTAAGAAAATTGTTGTCATAAAAATTAGTAGCCTTAGTTTTTTTATCAACATTTTGGCGAAGTCACGATAAAAAATCACTACAAGAAAAAGCACAATTTGTGGGGTTTATTTAGGTAGGTCATATGAAACCCCTACTATTCGTTAGTTTTGTGGCGTTTTTGCCAATTCTCTCGAAGTAATTGTGTTTGTGGAGATTTATTTATAGGGGTTGTAAAAGAACCCCACTAAAAGCCAATCAAAATTTTGATTCTTTATGTTTTCCGCGATCTTCTTAATCCAACTATGACCAATTCCCTCCATTCCTTTTTCTTTTTCATATTTCTCTCATTTTTTTGCTGTGTAAAAATTCACAAAATAAGTTTTGAAAATATTTCAGAAATATCACATAACTATGCGCTAGATGCTGCCCAACTTATCTCGTCTCCGCTCTCGTCGCTCTGTCTCCCTATCGCAGGCCATCATCCCCAGAACCGAGGTATTACAACTCATCTCTCGCTACTCTCTCTCTCTCTCTCTCTCTCTCTCTCTCTCTCTCTCTCTCTCTCTCTCTCTCTCTCTCTCTCGCTGCCCATAGACTTCAGTCAAACCCTAATTTTGCTAGTGGAAAACTAAAGGTGGAAAAACATTAACTGGATTTATTTTTCAAGAATTGATTGTGCATAAATCGTCCAGATTTTGTTTCCTTGCATTTTTCATTCATATGCTGCAGATCCCAATTAATATTTTACCATTGTGAAGTCAGCAATAGTTTACCAGTACCTAGTTGTTGCACAGAGAATTTAAAGCTTTGAATAATTTTAGCGATCCCTAACTTCGTTGATGATCGCTGTATGAATCTCCTCACTCTTATGCCTCAAGTCTTAGTGCTCTTTGCTACACTATTCTACAACTCTACAAGGTATAACAGATCCCTCTTACTGCCTTTTATTTTTGATTCTTACTATTGCAATTTTATATTCTTTCTGTTGTTTTAATCTTATTCTTGTGTACAGACAAATATAATCATTGTTGATATGTGATTTTTGAGATTATTTTTACTGTATTTTCTTATGTGCATAGTGCAGGCCAATTGTTTGATGAAATACACGTATTCTCCTGTTGAACTCTACAAACATATAAAAGGACTAAAATGAGCCTATGTATAGCAGAAATTTGAAGCTACGTGTTTGGAGATGCAATAGGCTATGTATCAAAAATTAAATGCCATGTTTTTGTATAATTTCGATTATACACAGGCATACAAGTTTCTCGAGAACTACTTGATGGCCCTCACTGGACTGATAATGGGTCCTAATCTTAAATCTCTAGAGCAAACATTTAATCTGTGTGATGTTCTCGACTATATAAACTCTTTGCTTTAGGTAAGATTGTTTAGTTCAAACCCAAGCTGAAATTTTTACTTGCAGTTGTGCTCACTTGACAGCTCTAAGACGAGATTCAAATGGTAAGACAGTTATTTTCAGTTCAGTTTTTATTGAAAGTTACTGAAAGTCTTGGGTTGTCTTTTTTTGTATTTGAAAATAGTTGTGACAAAGGGTTCCCTTTATCTAGAACATCAAGAGATAAGAGAGGTCTTCGTTGAATTTATGAGGTAAATCTCACCTCTCTAAATTAACTTTTCTTTGTATATAATTGGTGACGTCAACTGATTCTCCTGTAGTCTTTGTTTTGCAGCACATTACTTTCCATACTTAAGGAGGTAAGTAGTAGATAAGGAATGATGCTATAATTTTAGTTGCCAAAAAAATTACTGGAATGTAGTTTTGTTAATTTTAATAAACTAGTTCTCCTATTAACTTGTTTGAGGTCAATGCATCCTTAGTTGTCATATTCCATCTTTAGGATGCTTTGACTGCAATATTTGGTGATTTCTTCAGTAACCTCTTTTCGTGCATTACCTCAATATACATCGTTGATGCATGATTACAGTATCTTGATGACCTTGTTAGTTACTATTATCCATTTTGCTTTTTTTTTTGTTGTTTCTGTTGTATTTATCATTATTGTATTATCATTTGATACAGAATCATGTGGATAGTGAAGCAGAAAGAGAGAAGATTTAAGGTCAAACTATAAAGACAAGTAGGGGAGGTCAGTTATTATCATGAGACATGATGCCAAGTTTACTTCCATATTTTTTGGGTAAAAAGACTTACGTTTTGCAATTTTACTCTTGTATTGGGGATGAGCTTTAACGAGGAATCATGGAATTTATTTCTCTAGTTGCTGAATGCATTGTCTCTGATTCTGCATTTAGTGAACAATCTCATTGTTGATAATCTTCATTGACTACTGCCTTTGAAAGGACATGAATGTTCATTAATATAATCTCAAATGAGGTGGAATGTAGCCCCTATAGTTTATTTGCTGTAAGTTTGAGGATAACTTGCTAAGAAAATTTTGCATCACATTTATTTTACCTTACAGTTTGTGGATTTGTTGATTTTTTAGTAACCTGAACTTGACCGGCCTTCAAGAATGGATAGTGTTAAGGAAAAGGGGGAGTCTACCAAGATAAACAGGTAAAATTACTAATGATACATTGTTGTTCCACTTCAGATTATCGCAGGATTGTAGAATATGGACAAAGACAATAGACTTCTACTGTTACTACTGCGGATAAGGTTGGTCTTATTCATGGCTTCTGTATCTTTGGCAATGATAATTCAAATATTTTGGAGTTTCTCTATTCAAAGAAAAAAAACTTTCGTGGTTACATGTTCTTATCAACATTCATTGTGCATATTATTTAGAGTAATTGAAAATCTAAAGCACTCTAAAGTCTAATCAAGGATTAACTAGGACTTATAATTGTTACACTGTCATGGTAGTGAATATATTAGTTTATAACTAAATAGATGGAAACCGGCTCTATCATAATGTATTTTGATTCTCAATCTTTGTCAATGGCATCATGTCTTACTCTGCTGATAATGCCTTGCAGATTCTGAACCTAACAAAGGAGACAAAGAGGATACTTCCAGTGTTGAATGACAAACTTGCTCTTCCCATTTTTGCCAAATAATTCTTGTGAAATAGCTTGTACCTTTCATTTTGTTTAACAATGCAGTAGCAACATTCTCCTATATTTCAATTATTTGTAATGTACCCCTTTGTATGACCAGAATTGGTATTTTGCAAAATAAATTTTGAGTACCTTGCATGAGTTAGTATTAATTTAGTTTGATGAATTTCTGATGTTTGTTATTATGGGTTATTTGCAATGGAATAATGCTACAAGCCCTTTTTTTTAAATAGTAAAAAAAGAGATCATATTACGGAGGTTACAAGCCCCCATATATATATATATATATATATATATATATATACCGTCACTAGTTATCTTTGAAAACCGTCACTAGTTATCTTTGAAAACCGTCACAAATTTAAAATTCAATTTGTGGGGGTTGTTATGGGGGTTTCCAAAAACTGCCACAATATTGCTCGTGGCAATCGTAACTGTGACATTTTTAAAAGCCGCCACAATTCATTTTGTGCGGGTTGGAAACCGCCACAAATTATCAAAATAACCCCCACAAAATGAGCATTTTCTTGTAGTGAATTGTATGGGTTTGGGATTCTTTCACCTTTTGATCAGAAATCTTGCATTTGAGCCTTATGAATAAGAACTTCTGTATAGAAAACGCTTTTGACACGTCTAAATGAACTTCCCTAGTCTTTATTTAGCTAGCGTTTGGACATAGATTTGATAGAAATTTGAAGAAAGAGTTTTTGAAGTTGTGTTGAAAAATAATTTTTGGAAGTCGAAATTGTGTTTGGACATGCATTTTGTTTGGAAAAAAAAAAGTTGATGATTTCCGAGAAGAAGAAAAATTTCATCTAAAAACTGCGTTAAACCAGCTTTAGGGAACTTAAATTTTTTTTTCTAAAACTAATCATATTTTATGAACAAACACCAACAATAACAACAACAACCACCCATTAGAATCCCACTAATGGGATCTGGGGAAGGTAGAATGTACGCAGACCTTACCCCTACCCCGTGTTGGATTTTGTTATTATTTATTAATAACAAAAGAGGTGTGAATGGAAAATGGTAGGAAAAGAAAGGGAGGGAAGTGAAATTTGAATGAGTTCATTTTACTAATGCACTTTGTCCCTCATTGGTAGAAGGAAAGAAAATCTTTGTGTATATATAGAGAAGCTCATCTTTTAGCTCTTAAAGAGTTAAGAAGAAGGCAAGCCTCGCGCCGTCGTCGTCGTTGCTCGGCTCGGCTTCGGCTTCGGCTTCGGCTTCAATCCGGAATAACCCATGACCCGCAACCCGCCCCGGTTCGTCCTGTTTTCTTTCCCGAATTATTTTAAATCCGTTTTAATTTTCCCGCAATATTTCCAACAGCTATGGCTGTTCTGAAACAGTGTCAAACCTGTTCCACCAGCCATGGTTGTTCTAAAAGGTTGCAAACCTTTTCAGAAACAATACCAAATTGGCTATAAATATTCCTTCAAATCCCAGAATATTTACTTACGAAATTTTCTGATAATCTTCTTCTTCTTCTGAACAAAACTTCTAGTGTGTTTTACAGCCTTCGAGTGGTTCGCTGTTCATCGGCGTTTTTGGTACCAACACTCCGGTGAGTTAAATTGTTCTATCCTGTGAGGATATATTCCAGAACCTCGGGTACTTGAGGGAAATAGTTTCCTTAAAGATACACTGTGTATTCAGTGGACTCAATTTGTTCCTATACCGTTTTCGAGATTTATTTTGAAGTTTAAATACTGTTTTTAGAATTTATTTCTACTAACTTTCTGTTTTTGTTTTCAGAAAGATTATTGTTTTTATTTATTTACAGCAATACAGATTAATAACAACATAAGGAAATCATTTTATTATATACTGTATTCTGTCTGAATTTTACTATTCTGATTTGAAGATATAAAAACTTCATCAGAGTATTGAAATTCAGAAAACGATTTGAATAACATAAAAACTTCATCGTTTTTCTGTAAAACAGTATATAAAAACTTCTGTTATTTTTTTATTACGTACTGTTTATTGATTACAGTATTATTTACTGCTCTGGTTTTTCCATTAACTGAACTCTTCTGTTGTTGTTAGTGAGAAATGGCAATTGATAACGGAAATCCTTCTACGACTGTTGGTGCAACGACGATAGCCTCGTCAAGCCGCACTGTTGTTCCTTCGGCCGAGAAACCGGGGAAATTTTCTGGAGCCAACTTCAAAGGATGGCAGCAAAGGGTGTTCTTCTGGCGTACCACACTTGGTATGCAGAAATTCACTAGTGAAGAGCCTCCAGTGCCTGCTGCGGACATGCCGGACAATGAAAAGTTCATGGTTGTTGAGGCGTGGAAGCAGGCAGATTTTCTTTGCAAAGGCTATATCTTAAGTGCTTTAGAGGATGACTTGTACAATGTGTATAGTGCAATGAATACTTCGAAAAAATTATGGGACGCACTTGAGAAGAAGTACAAGACAGAAGATGCATGCTTGAAGAAGTTCGTGGTTGCCAAGTTTCTAGACTATAAAATGATAGACAGCAAAACTGTGGGAACCCAAGTTCAGGAGCTTCAACTTATTTTTCACGACCTTATTGCTGAAGGTATGGTCGTGAATGAAGCATTTCAAGTGGCTGCTATGATTGAAAAATTGCCTCCTTCGTGGAGAGATTTCAAGAACTATCTTAAGCACAAGCGCAAAGAAATGAAGTTGGAAGATCTTGTGATGCGTCTAAAGATCGAGGAAGACAACAAAACAGCCGAGAAGAAGACTCGTGGAAATTCAACGATCATGGGAGCTAATATCGTTGAGGAGACTGCTCCAAAAAGTAAGAAGAGGAAGAGGTCTTCTGGACAAACTAAGGATTAGAACAAAAAAGAAATTCAAGGGCAGTTGCTACAATTGTGGAAAAGGTACAAGTTCCTTTACCTAAAAGGGTTAAAATCGTACCAAAAATAGTAGATTGCATTTTCATTGGATATGCTACAAACAGTAAACCATGTCGGTTTTTGGTTCATAAATCCGATAATCTCGAGATTCATGTTAATACGGTAATGGAATCAGATAATGCTGAATTCATTGAAAGCATCTATACGTATAAAACTGAATGCGAGTCGTTAAGTGAAAGAACTAAACGACCTCGGGAAGAACCAAAGGAAAATACTCCAAGTATAGAAGATCCAAGGCGTAGCAAACGTTAAAGAACATCTACTTCCTTGGGACTAGATTTTGTGACATTCTTTCTTGAAAATGAGCCTCAAACTTTTAAAGCAGCTATGTCGTCTTCTGATTCAGCATTTTGGAAAGAGGAAGTCAATAGTGAGATTCAATCAATTTTGGATAACCATACATGGGAATTGGTTGATCTTCCTCCAGAAAATAAGCCTTTAGGTTCGAAATGGTTCTTTAAACGGAAAATTAAAGCTGATGGCACTATTGACAAATATAAGGCAAGACTTGTTTTCAAAGGTTATAGACAAAAGGAAGGCCTTGATTACTTTGACACTTACTCGCCAGTAACAAGGATAACATCTATTAGGGTGTTACTGGCACTAGCAGCCGTGTATGGTCTTGAAATCCATCAAATGGATATTAAAACAGCTTTCCTTAATAGAGAATTGGAGGAAGAGATTTACATGGAACAACTTAAGGTTTTGTGGTTCCTGGTAAAGAAAAGAAAGTGTGCAAACTTGTTAAGTCGCTTTATGGACTTAAACAAGCACCCAAACAATGACATGCAAAATTTGACCAAACAATGTTGGCAATTGGATTTAAAATCAACGAGTGTGACAAATGTGTTTACATTAAAAATACTCCAGGTCATGAAGTCATTGTTTATTTATATGTTGATGACATGTTGATAATAAGCAAATGTGCCCAGATATAAATGCTAAAAAGCGCATGTTGGCTAGCGAATTCGACATGAAAGACTTAGGAGTTGCCGATATGATCTTAGGAATCAGAATTCACAAGACTGCACAAGGTCTAGCATTATCACAGTCTCACTACATTGAAAAGATACTTGACAAGTTCAAGTATTTGGATTTCAAAATTGCCAAGACTCCAATTGACGTGAGTTATGCACTTCAAAAGAATGAAGGTGAAAGTGACTCACAACTGGACTATGCAAGAGTATTGGGAAGTTTGATGTATATCATGAATTGTACGCGACCAGATATAGCATGTGCTATTAGCAAACTGAGTCGGTTTACAAGTAATCCCAACCAAATACATTAGATGGCAATGAAACGAGTTTTGGGGTATCTGAAACATATCCAGAATTATGCTTTGCATTATTACAAATATCCTTTTGTGATCGAGGGATATAGTGATGCAAATTGGATCACTGGATCATCTGAAGTTAAATCCACGAGTGGATATGTTTTCACAATTGGGGGTGGAGCAGTGTCTTGGAAATCATCCAAACAAACGTGCATCGCCCGTTCTACAATGGAATCTGAATTCATAGCTTTAGATAAGGCCGGTGAAGAAGCTGAATGGCTCCTGAATTTCTTGGAAGATATTCCATTTTGGACCAAACCTTTGGCACCTATTTGTATACATTGTGATAGTCAAGCGGCAATAGGTAGGGCAGGGAGCGTTATGTATGACGGAAAATCTGGTCATATTCGACAGAGACACAATACCGTTAGACAACTACTCTCTAGTGGCGTTATCACAATTGACTACGTAAAGTTAAGAGATAACGTGTCGGATCCACTTACAAAAGGCCTATCTAGAGAGGCAGTTGAAAGATCATCAAAGAGAATGGGGTTAAAGGCCTAGGACAAGTCATCATGGCGGTAACTCTACCTAGCAGACTGAAGATCCCAAGAGCTAGGTTCAAAGAGATAAAAAAAAGTTATGAATGACGGTTCAACATTTTCAAATAACTCAACCAATTCTCGTGATGAAGACAATGTTCAAAAAACGAGGTAAAGCATTAAGGCTTTTTGATGAGTCAATAAAGCTTAAAGCTTTTATATGATTTGCTAAGTCTGGCAGGATATGACCAGATAGTGTGTCTTTAGGATTACACGTTTAGGAATCACCTATATGAGTGTGAAGTGTAAGCCGCTTCAAGCAGAATGAAAGTAAAGGCCCATTCTCTAAGCACTCATGAAACCAGGCGGTGTTCATGGTTGAAACGAACACAACCGTGAGAACCATAGATGGTTAAGGATCGATTGTGTGACTTATGTTTTCTAGGTATACAACAATGCTCGATGGTTCAAAGATATCAAATCTACCGGTTGACCAAGTATATCCGATATAAGTTCACTACAGAAAGTTTAAAGGGAAACCTACTTATCCAGATGCAATTAATTCTTGCATGTAAAACACACACACGTCCGTGCATTCCTTTAAGTTTATAGACATTCCCCATTCATGTGGGGGATTGTTGGGTTTTGTTATTATTTATTAATAACAAAAGAGGTGTGAATAGAAAATTGTGGGAAAAGAAATGGAAGGAAGTGAAATTTTAAATGAGTTCATTTCACTAATGCACTTTGTCCCTCATTGGTAGAAGGAAAAAAAATCTTTGTGTATATATAGAGAAGCTCATCTTTTAGCTCTTAAAGAGTTAAGAAGAAGGCAAGCCTCGCACCGTCGTCGTCGCTCGCTCGCTCGGGTCGGCTTCGACTTCGACTTCGGATTTGAATTTGGATTTGGTCAAAGACCGATTGATTGATTAATCTGTTTGGACAAAATTCTTTTCAAATATTTAATTAATTAATTAATTAACAAAAATTCAATCCGGAATAACCCATGACCCGCGACCCGGTCTGGCCCATTTTATTTCCCGATTTATTTTAAATCCGTTTTAATTTTCTCGCAATATTTCCAACAGTTATGGCTGTTCTGAAACAATGTCAAACCTGTTCCAACAGCCATGTCTGTTTTGAAAGGTTGCAAACCTTTTTAGAAACAGTACCAAATTGGCTATAAATATTCCTTCAAATCCCAGAATATTTACTTACGAAATTTTCTGATAATCTTCTTCTTCTTCTGCACAAAAATTCCAATGTGTTTTACAGCCTTCGAGTGGTTCGCTGTTCATTGGCGTTTTTGGTACCAACACTCCGGTGAGTTAAATGGTTCTATCCTGGGAGGACATATTCCAGAACCTCGGGTACTTGAGGGGAATAATTTCCTTAAGGACACACTGTGTATTTAGTGGGCTCGATTTGTTCCTATCCTGGGAGGACATATTCCAGAACCTCGGGTACTTGAGGGGAATAATTTCCTTAAGGACACACTGTGTATTCAGTGGGCTCGATTTGTTCCTGTTTTTGAAATTTATTTTGAAGTTCAAATACTCTTTTCAGAATTTATTTCTACTAACTTTCTATTTCTGTTTTCAGAAAGATTATTGTTTTTATTTATTTACAACAATACAGAATAATAACAATCTTAAGGAAATTATTTTATTATATTCTGTATTCTGTCTGAATTTTACTATTTTGATTTGAAAATATAAAAACTTCATCAGATTATTGAAATTTAGAAAATGATTTGAAGAACATAAAAACTTCATCGTTTTTCTGTAAAATAGTATATAAAAACTTCGGTTGTTTTTTTATTACGTACAGTTTATTGATTACAGTATTATTTACTGTTCTTAGTTTTCCTATTAATTGAA
>NW_017673061.1:56412-77010 GCF_001879085.1 Nicotiana attenuata | reverse complement strand
ATATATATATATATATATATATATATATATATAGAGAGAGAGAGAGAGAGAGAGAGAGAGAGAGTGAGAGTTTCTGCCCTGTTGACCTTCATTTGTAATATGAAGCAGCAGAATGCTGAGTGTGTATGGTCGTTTTTCCAAAGAAATGCTTGCTAAACGTGTTTGCCCTAATGTTGGTACATTCAATATACTTTTGCAAGTTCTTTGTGCCAAAGGAAAGGTCGAGAGAGTGAGTTATTTGCTTGCAAAGATGGTAGAAAGTGGTTATAACCCTGATGTGGTTACTTATAATACTTTGCTTAATTGGTATTGTGTCACGACCCCAACCCCGGTCGTGATAGCGCCCGACACATTGCTAGGCAAGCCCGACCAATTCAATAACCTTGACCATTTATACAACTCATGAATTTATTTAACATGGATAAATTACTAAGTCACCATACTGAATATCTAAAATAAGGTAAAATATGCGGAATCCTAAGTAATAAAGTAATTACACAGCCCGAAGAATCCGGTGTCACAAGTCTGAGCCTCTAATATACGAGTGTCAACCTACTACATAATAGTCTGAAGAAATGCGGAATAAAATAAATAGGATAGGTGGGAAGATCAGGACTGCGGACGTCATGCAGCTACCTTGATGCTCCCGGATATGATGCTCGGCAGAGAAAGTCTCACTCAGCCTCAGTGGGTGCACATGAATCTGCACACGAGGTACAGGGGGTAAAGTGAGTACTTCCAACTCAGTGAGTAATAAACATAAATAAAGACTGAGAATAAGAAATCCTGAATAAGCACAAAGTAATTCTATAAATACAGCAACTTGAACCCGGCAGCATAAAATCCAGTAAAACAGTAAAAATAATTATAGAAATATCACAGCAGATAAGTAGATAAATGACAATTAATAGTATGCAATGCAACACATAGACCGGTACTCTCCAGTACCCACTGCGGCGTGCAGCCCGCTCCATTTATTTATCATTGACGGCGCTCATTGGGGGTGTGCAGACTCCGAGAGGGGCCCCTTACGGCACAAGCGCAATAATAAGTCATATCGTGGCATCAACTAGGCTCTCGGCCTCATATCAATATCAGTATCATACCGCTGCGGCGTGCAGCCCGATCCCATGCTCAGTCCAAAATCACATAAGCCCCTCGGGCACAATCATATAGAAATATTCAGCCCAAACTTCATTAAAAATATTAATTAAGTTTCAAGTTTAAGAAAAAGTGGCTGAGTTTGCAAAATAGTATTAAATACCAGGACTGAGTTCAATGATATGTAAAAATGGTGAGAAACCAGTAATAATAATCCCCGAAGGATTTAATCCATTGGCACGAAGCCCAAACATATCAATTAGCTCAATTAAAATGATAATAAGTGAATTTCAGTCAAATGCGCAGTATATTCATCTACCGGGACGGACCAAGTCACAATCTCCAACGGTGTTCTACCCCACGCCCGCTACCCGGCGTGCAAGTCACCTCAATATAGCACTACGAAGTGCAAACACGGGGTTTCAAACCCTCAGAACATCATTTACATCTATTACTCACCTCAAGTCGGCCAAAGTCCTAGCTCGCTATGCCCTTGCCTTTCGAATTGACCTCCTCGCATACCGAATATGATCAAAACCACAACGAATACATCACAATATGCTAATGGGACAATACCCAATCGAAAACAAACGAAAAATAGCTAAAATCTTGAAATTAGCAAAAACCCGAGCCCCGGGCCCACTTCTCGAAAATCAGAAAATTTACCATCAACGGATTCCTTATCTCGCCACGAGTCTATACATATATAGAACACCAAAATCGGAGTCCAAATGACCCCTCAAGTTCCCATTTTAACTCTCTTAAGTTTCTAACCCTAACCTCCATTCTTAACCCTTGATTCCTTAATTTTTCAGTCTAAATTCACGTATTTGCACCATAAAATCGTGGTTTAAGTTCAAGAATCCTTACCTTATCGAATCCCCTTGAAACCCTCTTCAAAATCGCCCAAAAACTCTCCAAGTCCGAAGTGAAATATGTTAACTCTTTCAAAATTCGCGAAGAAGACCAATTAAATATTCTGTCCAGCCTTTCTCGCTTCTTCGGTCCCATTTCTGCTTATGCGGGACCGCTTCTGCGGTCGCTCCATCCGCTTCTGCAGACTTCCACTTAAAGCACCCGGCCGCTTCTGCGGCTCCAAATTCCGCACCAGCGGAACCGCTCCTGCGGTCCACCCTTCCGCTTCTGCGGAAACTGCCTCAAGACCCAAACCGCTTCTGCGGCTTCCTCCTCCACTTTTGCGAAACCGCACCTACGGTCCCATAACCGCAGGTGCGAAAATACCAGATACCAGCAGAAGCCTGCAATTCACCAAGGCTCAAAACTCCCCGATAGCCATCCGAAATCACTCCGAGGCCCGCGAGACCTCAACCAAAAACACAAACATGATCCAACACCTTATTCAAACTTGCTCGAATCATCAAAACACCACAAATAACACCTAAGCCATCAAATTACATCAAATTCAAGCCTAAGTTCATCCAAATCTTCCGAAACTTGCATTCGATCAAAAACCCGACCAAAACACCTCCGAATCAACTGAAATTTTGCACACACATCCCAAATCACCTAACGAAGCTACTGCAAATCTCGAAATTCCATTCCGACCCTCGGATCAAATTCTCACCTATCAACCGGAATTCGCCAAAATACTAACTTTGCCAATTCAAGCCTAATTCTACACCGGGCCTCCAAAATCAATTCCGAACACACTCCTAAGTCACAAATCATCCCCCGAAGCTAACCGAATCATCGGAATTTATATCCGAACCTTCTAACACATAAGTCAACATCCGGTTAACTTTTCCAGAACAAACCTTCCTTAAAGAGACTAAGTGTCTCATTTCCTTCTAGAACCAATCCAAATCAATTCATTCACACCAAACACTGATAATGAAGCATTAAGAAATAGAAAATGGGGAAAACGGGGCGGTAACACACATGACGACGGGTTGGGTCGTCACATCCTCCCCAACTTAAACAAACGCTCGTCCTCGAGCGATTCAAGAAACATACCTGATGCCTCAAATAGGTGGGGGTATCTGCTCCGCATCTCCCGCTCGGTCTCCCAGGTAGCCTCCTCCACGGGCCGACCTCTCCACTGCACTTTCACCGAAGCAACATCCTTTGACCTCAACTTCCGAACCTGACGATCCAAAATGGCTGCTGGCTCTACATTATAAGTCAAGTCACCCTCCAGCTGAACTGTACTGAAATCTAGAACATGGGACGGGTCCCCAATGTACTTCCGGAGCATAGAAACATGAAAAACTGGATGCACGCCCGACAAGCTAGGTGGCAAGGCAAGCTCATAAGCCACCTCCCCGATCCTCCTAAGTACCTCAAAAGGCCCAATGAACCGCGGAATCAACTTCCCATTCTTCCCGAATCTCATAACACCCTTTGTGGGTGAAACCTTCAGCAAGACTTTCTCACCAATCATATAGGACACATCACGGACCTTCCTGTCCGCATAACTCTTCTGCCTCGACTATGCTGTACGGAGTCTCTCCTGAATCACCTTTACCTTCTCCAATGCCTCCTGAACCAAATCTGTCCCCAACAACCTAGCCTCCCCAGGCTCGAACCAACCAACTGGAGATCTACACCGCATCCCATACAAGGCCTCATACGGTGCCATCTGAATGCTGGACTGATAGCTGTTGTTGTAGGCAAACTCTGCAAGCGGTAGAAACCGATCCCATGACCCTCCAAAATCAATAACACAGGCGCGTAACATATCCTCCAATATCTGAATGGTGCGCTCGGACTGCCCGTCCGTCTGAGGGTGAAAGGCTGTGCTCAACTGTACCTGTGTACCCAACTCTCGCTGAACAGCCTGCCAAAACTGAGAGGTGAATTGAGTGCCCCGATCTGATATGATGGAAACGGGGACACTATGCAACCGAACAATCTCCCGAATGTAAATCTCTGCCAGCCGCTCTGAAGAATAAGTAGTGCAGACCGGAATGAAGTGCGCGGACTTGGTCAGCCTGTCTACAATCACCCAAATAGCATCAAATTTCTTCAAAGTCCGTGGGAGTCTGGTAACGAAATCCATAGTGATCCTCTCCCACTTCCACTCAGGAATAACCATCTGCTGATGCAAGCCACCCGGTCTCTGATGCTCATATTTCACCTGCTGACAATTAAGGCACCGGGCTACATACTCCACAATATCTCTCTTCATCATCCGCCACCAATAGTGCTGTCTAAGATCCTGATACATCTTCGCGGCACCCGGATGAATGGAATACTGCGAGCTATGGGCCTCCTCCAATATCAACTCCCGAAGCCCATCCACGTTGGGCACGCAAATCCGGCCCTGCATTCTCAACACACCATCATCTCCAATGGGCACATCCCTGGCATCATCATGCTGAACCCTGTCCTTAAGGACAAGAAAATGCGGGTCATCATACTGACACTCCCTGATGTGGTCATACAAGGATGACCGAGAAACCACACAAGCCAACACCCGTCTGGGTTTTGAAATATCTAGTCTCACAAATCGATTGGCCAAGGCCTGAACCTCAACTGCAAATGGCCTCTCCTCAACTGGAATGTATGCCAAGCTCCCCATACTCACCGACTTCCGGCTCAAAGCATCGGCCACTACATTGGCCTTCCCCGGGTGATACAGAATAGTAATGTCATAATCCTTAAGTAACTCCAACCATCTACGCTGCCTCAAATTCAGATCCTTTTGCTTGAACAAATGCTGAAGGCTGCGATGATCAGTGAATACCTCACAGGATACGCCATACAAGTAATGCCTCCAAATCTTCAATGCATGGACTATAGCCGCTAGCTCCAGATCATGGACGGGGTAGTTCTGCTCATGGGGCTTCAACTGACGAGAAGCATACGCAATAACTCTACCCTCCTGCATCAAAACACAACCAATCCCAACTCTCGAAGCATCGCAATATACCGTATAAGATCTTGAAGCTGATGGCAAGACTAATACTGGAGCTGTGGTCAAAGCTGTCTTGAGCTTCTGAAAGCTCTCCTCGCACTCGTCCGACCATGCAAATGAGACACCCTTCTGAGTCAACTTGGTCAAGGGCGATGCAATAGAGGAAAATCCCTGGACAAACCGGCGATAGTAACCTGCCAACCCTAGGAAGCTGCGAATCTCTGTGGCTGAGGTCGGTCTGGGCCAACTCTGCACCGCCTCTATCTTCTTTGGGTCAACCTGGATCCCCTCGCTGGACACCACGTGTCCCAAGAAAGCCACTGAACCGAGCCAGAACTCACATTTGGAGAACTTTGCATAAAGCCTCTCCTCCCTTAATCTTTGCAACACAACTCGCAAATGCTGCGCATGCTCCTCCTGACTGCGCGAGTATACCAGTATATCATCAATGAACACTATGAGAAATGAATCCAAATAAGGCCGAAACACACTGTTCATCAGATGCATGAACGCTGCTGGGGCATTGGTCAGCCCGAAAGACATGACAAGAAATTCATAGTGACCATATCTAGTCCTGAAAGCAGTCTTATGAATATCTGAATCCCTGATCTTCAACTGGTGATAACCCGAACGGAGATCAATCTTGGAGAACACCCTCGCTCCCTGAAGCTGGTCAAACAAATCATCAATGCGAGGTAGGGGATACTTGTTCTTAATTGTTACCTTGTTCAATTGCCTATAATCGATGCACATTCTCATTGTGCCATCCTTCTTCTTCACAAACAGAACTGGTGCACCCCAAGGTGACACGCTAGGCCGAATGAACCCCTTATCCAGGAGCTCCTAAAGCTGCTCCTTCAATTCTTTCAACTCCGCTGGTGCCATACGATATGGCAGAATAGTAATGGGCTGAGTGGCCGGCACCAGGTCAATACCAAAATCAATATCCCTGTCCGGCGGCATGCCTAGCATGTCTGCAGGAAACACATCGAGAAACTCCCTCACAACCGGAACAGAATCAATGCTAGGAGTCTCAGCTCCCACATCTCTCACAAACGCCAAATAGGAAAGACAACCCTTCCCAACCATATGCTGGGCCTTCAAGAAGGAAATAACCCTGTTAGGAACATAATCAGTCACACCATGCCACTCGATCCGCGGTACACCCGGCATAGACAAAGTGACTGTCTTAGCATGACAGTCTAGAATAGCATGACACGGAGATAACCAGTCCATGCCCAAGATAACATCAAAGTCCACCATGCTCAATAGCAGTAAATCAACTCAGGTCTCCAGACCCCCAGTAGTCACCAAACATGACCGGTACACATGGTCTACAACAGTAGTATCGCCCACCGGGGTAGATACATGAACAGGTAAAGCAAGACACCCTCGGGACATACCCAGATGATGAGCAAAATATGAAGACACATATGAATAGGTAGAACCAGGATCAAATAATACTGAGGCGTCTCTGTGACAGACTGAAATAATACCTGTAATGACAGCGTCTGAAGCAATGGCATCTGTCCTACCCGGCATAGCGTAGAAACAAGCCTGGCCACCGCCAGATCGATCTCCGCCTCTGGGACGAACCCTGGCTGCTTGATCTCCACCCTTAGATGACTGAGCGGGTGATGAAGTAACTGGAGCAGAAGTCGAGGGCTGACCCCCCTGCTGATGCTGTCTGCCACGAAGGCGAGGGCACTGCCTCCTCAAGTGACCAAACTCTCCGCACTCGTAACAGCTGCCCGGTACTGGAGATGGGGACTGACGGGAACCCCTCGCACCGGAGTGACTAGCAGATGCACTCGGCGCAGAAGAACCCTGAACTGATGGGGCATGAGATGAACTCTGAGCTGGGAGGGCGCTGAGTGATGACTGGCCCTGCTAGGGCCCATGGTGACCACGGTCTGAAGATCCCCCACGATACTCTGGACGAGCCGACTGAGCAGTCCTGAAAGAACGACCTCTACCCTGCTGAAACTGGCCCCTCGAAGGAGCACCACTGTAGCTGCCCGATCTATGAGGCCTCTTAGCCTCCCTCTCCTCTCGCTCTCTACAGCAAACTGACTCGATCTCATGAGCGATGTACACCACCTCCTCAAACGTAGCACCCAGTACTCTCTCTCTAGTCATCAGAATACGGAGATGGTAGTTAAGGCCATCCACAAATCACCTAATCCTCTCACGATCTGACGGAACCATCCAAGTAGCATGACGGGCCAGCTGGGAAAACCTCATCTCGTACTAAGTCACTGTCATATCCCCCTGTGTCAACCACTCAAACTGCCTACGCAGCTCCTCCCTACTGGACTGAGGTACATACTTCTCCAGAAAAAGAGCAGAGAACTGCTGCCAAGTCAGAGGTGCTGCACCGGCAGGCCTACGCCTCTCAAAGTCCTCCCACCAAGTAAGAGCAGCCCCCGTGAACTGAAAAGTAGTAAATGCTACACCACTCGACTCAAGGATCCCTGCCGTACGGAGCATATACTGACATCTGTCAAGAAAATCCTGGGCATCCTCTCCCTCAGCACCACCGAATGTCGGAGGTTGGAGCCTACCAAACCTCTCGAGACGACACTGCTCATCGTCTGGCATAGCTGGAACCACGAAGCACTGAGTTGGTGCAACCTGCTGAGCTGGAGGTGCCTCTGGTGTCTGTAGTCCCTGCGCCGCCTGATCAGGTGTGCGAGCAACGGGGGTCTGATTGCCTCCCACGGCCTGTGAAGTAGCTGCTGCTGCTGTGGTGGCTGAAACCGCCTGAGCCAGGCCAGTGCAGACCGATAATATCTGCGCCAAGGTCTCCTGAAGACCCGGAATCGCGATAGGCACAGCTGGTGCCTGAATAGGTGCTGCTGGAGTATCCACAGCTGGAGCCTGATCCTGAGCTGGGGCAACTAGTGGATCAGCAGGTGCTGCCCCGGCTACTCTGCCCTTGCCACGACCACGACCGCGTCCACGGCCTCTGGCGGCCTCAGTAGGTGGCACTGGTGGTCGTCTGTCACGTCCGGTAGCTCGTGTCCTCACCATCTATGAGAGAATAGAATAATAAAGATTTAGTTCTCAGTTCAACAAAGCCGCACGACAAGAGTTTCAAAAATATGAAGTTTTCCTAAAGGTTCGGCAGCTTCTTGAGGATAAGTACAGACGACTCCTTATCGATCCACGGGACTCTACCAACCAGCTCATGACTCGTGAGACCAAGTAACCTAGGCTCTGATACCAACTTGTCACGACCCCGACCCCAATCGTGATGGCGCCCAACACATTGCTAGGCAAGCCCGACCAATTCAATAACCTTGACCATTTATACAACTCATGAATTTATTTAACATGGATAAATTACTAAGTCACTATGCTGAATATCTGAAATAAAGTAAAATATGCGAAATCCTAAGTAATAAAGTAATTACACAGCCCGAAGAATCCGGTGTCACAAGTCTGAGCCTCTAATATACGAATGTCAACCTACTACATAATAGTCTGAAGAAATGCGGAATAAAATAAATAGGATAGGTGGGAAGATCAGGACTGCGGACGTCATGCAGCTACCTTGATGCTCCCGGATATGATGCTCGACAAAGAAAGTCTCACTCAGCCTCAGTGGGTGCACCTGAATCTGCACACGAGGTGCAGGGAGTAAAGTGAGTACTTCCAACTCGGTGAGTAATAAACATAAATAAAGACTGAGAATAAGAAATCCTGAATAGGCACAAAGTAATTCTATAAATACAGCAACTTGAACCCAGCAGCATAAAATCTAGTAAAACAGTGAAAACAATTATAGAAATATCACAGCAGATAAGTAGATAAATGACAATTAATAGTATGCAATGCAACACATAGACCGGTACTCTCCAGTACCCGCTGCAGATGCCGAGAGTCTATTAACACCACATAACGACGCATTGGTAATATCTTTACTTGTACATGACACTAACGTGAAATGAGTTTTAATTGATCCAGTTAGTTCCGTGAACATTATTTTGGTACGAGTACTACACGAGATGCAAGCAGAAGATAAATTGGTACCGAAAGTGCATACTTTATCAGGATTTGATAATTCCAGTGTTGTAACGAAAGGGGAGGTGATGCTTACTACATTCGCAGAAGGCGTTGTCAAAGACACAAAATTTCAGGTAGTGGAAATGGAAATGGCTTGCAACATAATTCTTGGGAGGCCATGGATCCATGAAATGGATGTTGTTCCATCAACCTTGCATCAAGTCATTACATTTCCAGCGCCATGGGGAATATGTCAAATCAGGGGAGACCAACAGACATCTATCAACTCCGTGGCGAATTTAAGTGCGAAGGGCGAAGAGAAATAGCAATTACAGAATTCAGTTGAGGATAACATGACATCAACCTCAACTGAACAAGGGCAAACAGATGCGGACTCAAGGCCCGATTCCATTCAAGAACCAGAAGAAAATGAAAACATCAAAATGACGATAGAAGAGCTGGAGGCAGTGGTTTTGTTTATACACTGGCCAGAAAGAAAAGTGTATATAGGAGCCAATCTCAACCCGGATATGAAACATAAGTTGATTGAATTTTTAAAAGCTAACGCAGATTGTTTTGCTTGGTCCCATTCTGATATGACAGGTATACCACCGGAAGTAATGACTCATAAGTTGAATGAAGACCCATCTCATCCACCTATCCAGCAAAAGAAAAGAAAGCAGGGCACTTTCAAAAATCAGGTGATTCAGGATGAGGTGCACAAATTGTTAAAAAATGGGTCTATTCATGAGGTAAAGTATCTTGAATGGCTAGCTAACACTGTTGTGGTACCTAAAAAGAACGGTAAATGGCGAGTCTGTGTAGACTATACAGATCTTAACAAAGCTTGTCCTAAAGACTCTTTTCCATTACCTCATATAGATCAACTAATTGATGCTACTGCAGGGCATGAGTTGTTAAGTTTTTTAGATGCATATTCAGGTTACAATCAGATTAAAATGGATCCGAGTGATGAAGAAAAAACTTCATTCATAACAGACAGGGGGACTTACTCTTATAAAGTAATGCCTTTTGGTCTAAAGAATGCAGGAGCAACGTATCAGAGGTTAGTTACCAAAATGTTTCAAGAGCATTTGGGAAAAACTATGGAGGTCTATATAGATGATATGCTCGTTAAAACTCAGCATTCAGGAGACCATATATCGCATCTAACTGAAACGTTTAAAATTTTGCGGAAATTTAATATGAAGTTAAATCCCGAAAAATGTGCATTCGGTGTTGCATCAGGTAAGTTCTTGGGTTTTCTTGTTTCTAATCGTGGTATTGAAGTGAATCCTGCACGGATTAAGGCCATTGAAGAAATCCCTGATATACTTTCGAGCAAGAAAGAAGTTCAAAGATTAACAGGGAGGATTGTAGCCTTGGGAAGATTCATTTCTAAATCATCAGAGAAGTGCTTTAAATTCTTCTCAGCTCTTAAGAAGCAGGATCATTTTGAATGGAATGAGGAATGTCAACAGGCGCTCAGGAATTTGAAAACATACTTATCAAACCCACCTTTGCTAGCAAAACCAAAGGATGGGGAAAGACTACTCATTTACCTTGCTGTTTCAGAAGTAGCGGTAAGTGTTGTTTTGGTTCGAGAAGAACAAGGTAAACAATCCCCTATTTATTATGAAGTAAGTCTTTGTTAGATGCGGAGACGCGGTATCCTCAATTAGAAAAGCTTGCACTTGCATTAATCATGGCATCTAGGAAACTAAGACCTTACTTTCAGTGTAATCCTATAGCTGTAGTAACTGCATACCCTTTACGTACTATATTACATAAGCAAGAGTTATCAGGTAGGTTGGCTAAGTGGGCTATAGAGTTAAGTGAATATGAAATCACGTACCAACCTAGAACTGCTATAAAATCACAAGTGTTAGCTGATTTCGTGGCTAATTTTAGCCAAGGGATGCAATTAGAAGCAAAAAAAGAATTACAGGTGCTCAATGGAGCTAATCCAGGAACTTGGACTTTATTCGCTGATGGTTCATCTAACGTAAAAGGTGCAGGTTTAGGGATTTTTTTGGTACCACCTACGAGTGAAACCATTCGAAAAGCTATCAAATGTTATTTTATAACTAATAATGAGGCAGAGTATGAGGCTGTGATTGCAGGTTTAGAATTGACATGGGAACTTGGCATAAGTCAAATTATAATCAAAAGCGATTCACAACTCGTGGTTAATAAAATGCTGGGGACTTATACTGCCAGGGAAACAAGGATGCAACAGTATTTAGAAAGGTGCGAGAATTGATAAAGCAATTTCAAACCTGGAAAGTTATGCAAATACCAAGGGATGAAAATCTCGAAGCAGACGCCTTAGCTAATCTCGCATCTGCGGCTGACGTGGCAAGTGATGCAAGCGCCTTGGTTGTTCATTTACTCCATTCAGTTCTCGATCCTGACAAGAATGAGGTAAATTTTAATAATTTAACTTGGGATTGGAGGAACGAGATTGTTGCTTTTTTGCAGTATGGAACCATCCCTGATGACAAGAAAAAAGCTTATGCGCTTCGAAAAAAGGCTGCTCGGTACTGTTTAAACCAGGGCAACCTATATCGTAAAATGTTTGGTGGCCCCTTAGCCAGATGCCTCAGACCTTCTCAAACGGAGTACGTAATGAGGGAAATACACGAGGGGCATTGTGGGAATCATGCCGGAGGAAGATCGCTAGTAAGAACCTTAATTAGGGCAGGTTATTACTGGCCTAAAATGGAAGAAGAAGCAGAAAGTTTCGTGGTTAAATGTGATAAATGTCAAAGGTACGGTAACAATATGCATAGACCCACGGAGTTATTACATCCGGTCATCGCACCGTGGCCATTTATGAAATGGGGAATGGATATCGTAGGTCCATTGCCACAAGCGAAAGGACAGGTAAAATTTCTGCTCGTACTCACTGATTATTTTACCAAATGGGTAGAGACAGGAGCATTCAAACAGGTACGAGAAAAGGAAGTCGGAGATTTTATTTGGCGGAATATCATATGCCGATTCGGTGTACCAAAGGAAATCGTATGTGATAATGGCCTTCAATTTATAGGAGCTCAAATCACAGAATTTTTTCAAAGCTGGCAGATTAAAAGGATTACATCTACACCTTACCATCTGGTGGGTAATGGGCAAGCAGAATCAACAAACAAGGTTATTATCAATAATTTAAAGAAGCGTTTAGAAGAGTCAAAAGGAAATTGGCCAGAAGTGTTACCTGGTGTTTTATGGGCATATCGCACAACAACAAAAACAAGTACGGGAGAAACACCATTTTCATTGGTTTATGGAGCAGAAGCTTTAATTCCAGTTGAGATAGGAGAGCCAAGTACGAGGTTTGCACATGCAACAGAAGAGTCTAATAACGAAGAAATGCGTGTAAGCCTCGATTTACTTGAAGGAAGAAGGGAAGCAGCATTAGTAAGAATGGCAGCACAAAAGCAAGTCATATAACGGTACTACAACCGGAAAGCACGCCTCAGATTTTTCAAAATTGGGGATTTTGTGCTCAAAAAGATTTTTCAATCTACAAAGACAGCTAATACGGGAAAATTAAGTCCCGCATGGGAAGGACCTTATAGGATCTGTGGTATTGCAGGCAAAGGAGCATATGAGTTGGAAACAATGGATGGCAAAGTGCTACCTTCGCATTGGAACGTTGTTCACCTGAAGAGATACTATTTCTAAGGAATACCCACGGTTAGGTACCCATCTTTTAAAGTTTATTTTTGAATTGTTAAAATTTTACTAACGATTTTAGATGATAGGCAAAAAAGCTAACCCGTACTAAATGATGAGTCACGACCTGTAAGGCACATGGAATAAACTAAAATTCCTGGCCTAGGGTTACAATTATTCTGATAGAAATTCAAACGGGTTAAGCAGTCTTCATCTAAAATCGCACCTCCGAGTCCCGTATGGTTTTTCCTTTTTAGGAAAAGGACCAAATGAGAGAAACAATCAAGTGCTCGAGGCTTCATACTTCAACGCTCAAACACTTGGGGGACTACATAATACACATGAGTATGTGTTATAAAGAAGGCAAAGAAGATTGAGGAAAAATCAAGCCTGAAAAAGTCAAGTGCAGAGTAAAAGTCACAAAGTCACGAGCCAAGGCCAAAGAAAACCTTACTGTAGTTAGGGTAAAAGCCATGTACTAAAACGAGTTATAAAGAAAAACCTCGTGTTTTTATTATTCTGAAACGGGTTATGAAGAAAAACCTCGTGTTTGTAATCTGATTATAAATCTGTTACAAGAAAAACAGTTACGAGAAAGTTATAGATGTAATTCGAATACATGTAAAGAATTATTCAAAACTAGAAAAATTTCAAATAAAAACTTGTCAATGTTATTTCAAAAGAAACATGTGTGTTCCTATTTCTTTATCGTATGTTAACACCATTGTTGAGACGTATTCTTCATTAAGTGTCGAAATATAAAAGGGCCCTCTTTTATAAAATTCATGTTTAATTTAGTTATTCATGAAGTTAACAGAAGCATTTTCTAAAGAATAAAAATGCAGATTATTCTATAAGTCCTTAGAAATAAAGGCAAGAATAATTAAATAGAAGTTCAAGATAGTAACGAGAAAACTTCTAAAATATTAAAGTTTAAGACTAAGTAAGAACTTAGTCGAAAAACTACGAATTGCTTATACAGATTGCCCCATAAAATGACTTGGGGACTTGCGTTTCCAAAATAAACCCTCAAATGAAACCTACGGTTTTAAATATAATCTTCCAAAAAGGTACCTGCAAAAAGGAGAGAATTCAAAATGTTTAAATTTATCACTAAGAAGATGAGGGAACTGAAGAAGGCGCATCAACGGCAACGGGCTCAACTTGGGCAGGTGCATTAACAGTTGCGGGTTGATCTTGACTCACAGCAATAGGCTCGATAGGGCTTGGAAGAGTTGAGATACCCATATCAACTTCAACATTCACGGAAGCTTCGGCCACAGGAGAAGGAAAATCTTGAGTTTGCTGAGCCTTCTCAATGGTTTCATTAATCTTAGCCAACTCAGACTCTAAGTTGGAATTTTCTTGGCCAGCTTCAATCAGGGTATCACGGCGTGAGTTCAGAAACGCCCAGCTTGCCTCAATAGCACATTTCTCTTCAAGGGTCTCATAATCCCTTTCCCAATCAGCAATCTCATTATTTAGCTCCTCATTTTCAGCCAGGGCAGAGTTGTAAGAAATTTGAAGAGAGGCATGGGAGCTTTCTAAAGCACGCACCTTATCAGAAGAGACTCGAAGGTCTTCTTGTGCTTGAGTTAAGCTTTGCACGAGCTCCCCAGAGTAAGTCTCTTTTTGACTCAAGAGAACCTTCAACTCTCTGATCTCTTCACTGGCCTTGGATAGTTTCTGAGAGGAAGACTCGAGATGCTCGTTTTTCTTTTTCTGTTTGGCTTAAGGAAGCTTTTGCCACTGCTAATTCCGAGGTTAAAGCNAGGGAACAATCAAATTAATACTCTTCTCGGCAAGGGAACTATAACAACAAGTCAAACATCCCGACAAGGGAGAGTCAGCTATAACCAATCATATTCAACTTCTTCCTGGCACAACTAATACCAATATTTAGTCACAACGTTCATAGGATCAAACAAGGGTACACAATTATCAAATTAAGACTCACGGTCATGCTTGACACCGACGCATGGATACTCGTCACCATGCCCATACGTCGTACTCAACATAAACAAGTAGCAATTATGACTCAACTCCTAATCCCTCAAGCTAGGGTTAAACCAAACACTTACCTCGATGCTTTGAACTCAACTCAAGCCTCAACTATAGCTTTACCCCGTGATTCCACCTCCAATCCGCTCGAATCTAGTCACAAGTCACTTAATTACTTTAATAAACGCTAAATGAATCAATTTGAATGCATAAAAATGAATTTTTCAAAGTTTTTCCCAAAAATTCCAAAATCGCCCCCAGGCCCACGTGGTCAAAACCCGAAGTTCGAACCAAAACCCGGTTACCCATTCCCCCACGAACTCAAATATGTAATTTGTTTTGAAATCGGACCTCAAATTGAGGTCCAAATCCCCAATTTTTGAAAAACCTAGATTCTACCCAAAACCCCCGATTTCACCCATGAAAATCATTGATTCTAAGTGGAAAACATGTTAAATGATGTTAATGAGTGAAAGAATTAAGTATAAATCGAATTACAAATAATTTGGGATGAAACTTGTTCTTGAAAAATCGCCTAAGGAGTTGTATTTTGAAAGTGGGGTGAAAAATGGCCTAAAATTCGACTAAGTATGAAAATTGCTGGGCTGCAGATATGGCAATTGCGAACTGGGGTTCGCAATTGCGAACCCCGAAATGCGAAGCTGGGTTCGCATTTGCGAACCCTTCCCATTTTGCCAGGCCTCGCATTTGCTATGAAAAGGCCGCATTTGCGACCCATTGAGTTTCGCATTTGCGAGAAACAAGATCGCATTTGCAATCAGTAGGCCAAGTCCCAGGCTTCGCAATTGCGATACAAAGCTCGCATTTGCGAGCTCGCAATTGCGAGACACATCTACGCAAATGCGAAAATCACAGAAGAAGCATACCAGATTTTTATTAAGTTTAAATATGCACTCCGACACCTATCCAAAACTCACCCGAGCCCTCGTCGCTCCAAACCAAATATGCACACAACCTCAAAAACATCCTACGGACTTACTCGCGCGATCAAATCGCCAAAATAACATCATATACATCGAATCAAGCCTCAAAACTCATGGTTTTTTCCAAATTTTCATAAAACATCATTTTTTCCATTTTAAGTCCGAAACACGTCAAACGACGTCCGTTTTCAACCAAACTTTACAGAAAACGCTTAAACCATGTATAGGACTTGTACCGGGTGCCGGAACCAAAATACGAGCCCGATACCATAGTCTTTTAATCAAATTCCGTTTCCAATTTCCTTAATTATTTCCAGAAAACAATTTCACACAAAAATTCATTTCTCGGGTTTGGGACCTCGAAATTCGATTCCGGTCATACGCCCAAGTCCCATATTTTCCTACGGACCCTCCGGGACCGTCAAATCACGGGTCCGGATCGTTTACCCAAAATGTTGACCGAAGTCAAATTTATCCAATTTAATATCAAAATTTAGCATTTTTCTCACAGAATTCATATTTAAGCCTTCCGGCTACGTGCCCGGACTGCGCACGCAAATCGAGAAAACTCTAAATGAGGTTTTCAAGGCCTCGGAAGTACAGAATGGGTAAGAAAACAGGTGATGACCCCTTTGGGTCGTCACACAGGCTCAACTTGGGCAGGTGCATCAACAGTTGCGGGTTGATCTTGACTCACAGCAATAGGCTCGATAGGGCTTGGAAGAGTTGAGATACCCATATTAACTTCAACATTCACGGAAGCTTCGACCACAGGAGAAGGAAAATCTTGAGTTTGCTGAGCCTTCTCAATGGTTTCATTGATCTTAGCCAACTCAGATTCTAAGTTGAAATTTTCTTGGCCAACTTCAATCAGGGTATCACGGCGTGAGTTCAGAAACGCCCAGCTTGCCTCAATAGCAGATTTCTCTTCAAGGGTCTCATAATCCCTTTCCCAATAAGCAATCTCATTCTTTAGCTCCTCATTTTCAGTCAGGGCAGAGTTGTAAGAAATTTGAAGAGAGGCATGGGAGCTTTCTAAAGCACGCACCTTATCAGAAGAGACTCGAAGGTCTTCTTGTGCTTGAGTTAAGCTTTGCACGAGCTCCCAAGAGTAAGTCTCTTTTTGACTCAATAGAACCTTCAACTCTCTGATCTCTTCACTGGCTTTGGATAGTTGTTCTGAGAAGGAAGACTCGAGGCGCTCTTTTTCTTTTTCTGTTTGGCTTGAGGAAGCTTTTGGAACTGCTAATTCTGAGGTTAAAGCTCGCACCTGCTGCTCTAAGGTACTCTTGCTTTCTTGTAAGAATTCTACATTAATTTGTAAACTCTCGAACTGCTCCTTCCAATTGAATGCCTCTAACTAAGAATCGCGTGCTATCTGCTCCAAGAGGGAGATTCTCTTCATCATTTCTGTACCGATAAGATTGGTCTAAAAAAGGGGGGGGGGAGAGAAATTTGAATCCCAAAGATAAAAAATTACAAAGTAACAAAAAAGAATGTAAATAGCTTCAAGGTAGCATGCACAATATCGTTCATCAGAGTCAAGGAACTATGGCTCTCCATCTTTGCTTTTTCAATTAGGCCAATCAAAGGCTCCAGCCATACATCTGCCTGACCTGATTTCCTCAAAAGGCTGCTCTCAGCAGGAACTTCAATAACCACCCTACTCATAGCGACACTTTTACTTGAAGAACCTACATCAGTATGATGAACGATTGGAGGTGGAATTGTCAAAGGAGGAGTGGTAGAAGAGGTAAGAACAGTCGAGGTAAGAACAGTTGAGGAATGAAAAGTAACAGCTGGGGGTGGCAACGAAGGAATCACAGGCACGGGAGTTGAAAAAGAGGCTAGGGGTGTTTCATCTAAAACTGGCCCTAAACTTTCACTATCAAAACCGCTAATAAAAAGCTGTTCAATGGACTCACGAGTATCACCAGGGTCAACGTCGCCGTCAGGAATTACCACCGGGGCTTCAATGGACTTAGAAAGAGGAACGGAATGACGGGGAGATGCCTTTGCTTCGTCATCGGAAATTATGCGTCTTCGAGCTCGAGGCCTTGTCACCAAAGAGCTCCCATCTTCCTCTTCTTCGGAATCTTCTTCTTCAACAGCTTTTCTCTTCGACGAAGAACCCAAGACTATTTCTTGAGCCCTTTCTAAGGAGATACGGGTTCCCGAAGAGGCACGTGAAGCCGCAACTGCCTCGGCAGTAACTCCTCGAATAGCAAATCCTGATAAAAAGATGGATTGAAATTAGAGCCATAAATAGAAACATATGTGTAAAAGATGATACGAAGAAGAAACAAACAGAGATTTGAGAAATAAAGTGTTCAGTAAACTTTATGAAGTAAAGACAAAAAAAGAAGTTATGTTTATACTGATGAGCAACCGTCAAAGGGAAAAGTGCAATGATGGAAGGACCATAATAATGATAACTGACACTTGCAGGGAAGCCGAAAAGAGAGCCTAAAAAGTGCTGCAAAATTGTAGAACAAATAAGAAGGTGACACGTGTGAAACGCATTAAATGGAAGTGACAATTGAAGCGTCAATTCTGTCACAGCATTTATGGTGACGAAAATTCCCGTTTTAATGAAATCCACTTCCCAAATATTCAATTGATGAATAAATGGCAAGTGGGGGGACTATCTGTATTGGGAAAATTGAGTTTACATATTAAAGTAGTATGAAGATGACGTGTCGTGACACATAGACTGGTCAAATGGTCAAAGAATTTCAACTAATCAAGAGGCACGAGTAGCAATGGATGTGAGCAAAGGCAAAGGAAGAGGCACGGGCAGACATTCAAAGGATTCAGTGCCCGTACATATTCAAGACATCTAAATCCAAGAATCAAGAAGAATCAAGGGAATGAATTTGACAGCATATGAGAGTCCAAATACAGTATTTGGTAGGCCTTAAATGCTGAAAACATTAGAGAATCTGTCTTGAATATAATGATTATGTAACGTAGCATTCAATGTCATTAATTGCCCATAATGGCCTTGTTATGACAAAGGCAAGACATATATCTCAAAATTAGCTATAAATAGGAGGGGGCTAAACAATTGTAGGGACACGAAAAAGATCATCTGAATATACTTTGGTTTACTTGTTTTATTCAATTATATTCTGGCTATCCAAATTACTTTCTTTTACACATTCTAGCGATTATCAGTAACCCGTGTTCTTCTAAATTATAGCTTTAGTCAAAATTCTATTTTTTGGTTAAACAGTTACCAAGTTTGTTCGTCTCTAATTCCTAATATTTTATTAGTGATAACTTTTGAGGTATCATCTCGAGGTATTATCCTTACTCCTTTGTGCTATTTATTTGACCGTATTTGATTGGATCATGAACTATTAATTTTGATGTTCTATTATAAGTATTAATCATAGTAACAAAGAAAAAGTTCCTAAACTAAGGGTGTATCTGAAACAGTCTCTTTATCTCGACAAGGTAAGTATAAGATCTGGTATACACTATCCTCTCTGACCCCACTTGTGAAATTAACTCGATTTGTTGTTATTGTAAAATATTGCAAAATTGCAGAACCAATAAGAAGGTGACACGTGTGAAACGCATTAAATGGAAGTGACAATTGAAGCGTCAATTCTGTCACAGCATTTATGATGACAAAAATTCCCGTTTTAATGAAATCCACTTCCCAAATATTCAATTGATGAATAAATGGCAAGTGGGGGGACTATCTGTATTGGGAAAATTGAGTTTACATATTAAAGTAGTATGAAGATGACGTGTCGTGACACATAGACTGGTCAAATGGTCAAAGAATTTCAACTAATCAAGAGGCACGAGTAGCAATGGATGTGAGCAAAGGCAAATGAAGAGGCACGGGCAGACATTCAAAGGATTCAGTGCCCGTACCTATTCAAGACATTTAAATTCAAGAATCAAGAATAATCAAGGGAATGAATTTGACAGCATATGAGAGTCCAAATACAATATTTGGTAGGCCTTAAATGCTGAAAAAGTTAGAGAATCTGTCTTGAATATAATGATTATGTAACGTAGCATTCAATGTCATTAATTGCCCATAATGGCCTTGTTATGACAAAGGCAAGACATATATCTCAAAAATAGCTATAAATAGGAGGGGGCTAAACAATTGTAGGGACACGAAAAAGATCATCTGAATATACTTTGGTTTACTTATTTTATTCAATTATATTCTGGCTATCCAAATTACTTTCTTTTACACATTCTAGCGATTATCAGTAACCCCTGTTCTTCTAAATTATAGCTTTATTCAAAATTTCATATTTTGGTTAAACAGTTACCAAATTTGTTCGTCTTAGTGATAACTTTTGAGGTATCATCTCGAGGTATTATCCTTACTCCTTTGTGCTATTTATTTGACCGTATTTGATTGGATCATGAACTACTAATTTTGATGTATCTATTATAAGTATTAATCATAGTAACAAAGAAACAGTTCCTAAACTAAGGGTGTATCTGAAACAGTCTCTTTATCTCGACAAGGTAAGTATAAGATCTGGTATACACTATCCTCTCTGACCCCACTTGTGAAATTAACTCGATTTGTTGTTATTGTAAAATATTGCAAAATTGCAGAACCAATAAGAAGGTGACACGTGTGAAACGCATTAAATGGAAGTGACAATTGAAGCGTCAATTCTGTCACAGCATTTATGATGACAAAAATTCCCGTTTTAATGAAATCCACTTCCCAAATATTCAATTGATGAATAAATGGCAAGTGGGGGGACTATCTGTATTGGGAAAATTGAGTTTACATATTAAAGTAGTATGAAGATGACGTGTCGTGACACATAGACTGGTCAAATGGTCAAAGAATTTCAACTAATCAAGAGGCACGAGTAGCAATGGATGTGAGCAAAGGCAAATGAAGAGGCACGGGCAGACATTCAAAGGATTCAGTGCCCGTACCTATTCAAGACATTTAAATTCAAGAATCAAGAATAATCAAGGGAATGAATTTGACAG
>NW_017673061.1:0-55910 GCF_001879085.1 Nicotiana attenuata | reverse complement strand
AAAATTTCATTTCCCTCCATTTTCCATTCACCCTCTTTTAAGTATTTAATATATTAATTAAATACATCCAAAACCCAACAATCCCCCACATGAATGGGGAATGGCTAGTTACGTGCTAGAAAGAGATGTGATTATAATTAAATTGAAGAGGGTAGTTACTTTTCTGTTACCAAAACAGAAAAACGGATTGGATTTAATATTAATATTTAATATTAATATTCTGTTATTAAAACAAATATTTAATAACATTTCTGCCGAAGCCGAAGCCGTAGCCGTAGCCGAAGCCGAAGCCGAGCCGAGCGACGACGGCGCGAGGCTTGCCTTCTTCTCAACTCTTTAAGAGCTAGAAGAAGAGCAATTGCTTATATACCCATAAAAAACCTCTTCCTCTTCCAATATGGGACAATGCCCATTTGCCGGGGGGGGGGGGGGGGGTAACTTAAAATTTCACTCAAAAATTTCATTTCCCTCCATTTCTCATTCACCCTCTTTTAAGTATTTAATATATTAATTAAATACATCCAAAACCCAACATGTTTGATTATTAGGTACAAGTAGAGTTTGAATACAACTATAAAACGTTTGGAAGATGTCACGCTACACGATTTGGGTAAAGTTCATTTTTAGCAAATGCCTAATTTTAGATAAATCGAATAAAGTTAAGTACATACCTGAGCCTAGGGGTGTCAATGGATATTTAATAATCGACTAAAACCGACCGAATCGTACTGAACCGAACGATTTTTAGGTTTCTTTTAATAAAACCGTAGGTTTTTATATAAATCTATAACCGAACCGATAATTAGGGAAGGTTTTTTATTTTATGAAAATAAATCGAAAAAATACCGAACCGTACCGAATAAATTTACAACGTGAAAAATATATTTATATATTAAGATTAAAAATAATATAGCACTAAATTTTTTCTGGGGCATTGGAATTATGAAATAGTTACAAGCCAACAAGTAATTAAACTTAAAATTCTAATTCCCAAACCTATTATGCTACTCCTATTGAAACTAAATTATTTCCAGCATATCACTAGCAAAACACAAGGTATTGTAGCGATTATGAGTAGCAAACTACAATGTATTGAATATGTTTCCTTTCGTATGATTTAGATTTATCTTCTTGAATATTTAATCTTCTATAGACTTTACTCTTATGACCCAACTTGGTTAATATCTTTCCACTCGTGTGATTTATATTTTTTTTGTATTTGCTTAGTTTCTTTTATGCTGATGTAGAATAGTTGATGGATCTATACTCTACCATCTTTTATATTTCTTAATTTATCACCTTTTAAACTGTAAAAATGTCTAGAGAGTTTGCTAAGTCCTATAAAAGTACGTATGTTATTGCATTCTACTTCTACTAGTAACTTTTACATGACATTTAAAAAAAATTACCGAATATTTACCGAACCGTACTGATACTGAAGAGAAACCAACATGATTGGGACGGTTTCGAAAAGTCTAATTTTGGTTATACATAATAGAATAACCGAAAAATTTATATGGTACAAATTTTATAAAATAACCGGCCGAACCGAACCATTGACACCCCTACCTAAGCCAATTCCTGTGGCTTCTGGTCTTCTGCAGTATTATTTATTAGGGACTAAAACGAAATAAAAATAAGTTGAGGATGTGGAATTCAAATTAAACCATGACCGTTGGAACAGTCGTTTTAGTCCTTGAGGTTTTAAAAGTTGCGCACATGGTTCAGTAATTAAACTAAACGAATCATGCCAATGGCATGGGCATCAAATTGGATTTATTTTAATAATCCTAATTTTTCAGCATTTATTTCCAAAAAAAAGGAAGTTTTATTTTACTAAATCATTTGTATTACTTGTCGAGCAAGTTAATCCTGTTTTTTATTCATCAAATCAATTGGCGTGGTCAAGCTATATATATCTATGTTAAAGAAATAAAGATTAAGATAATCCCATTAATTAATCACCATGTCTGATAACTTAATGAACCCTACTCCCTACCCCCCCCCCCCCGCCCCCTCTTCCCTATTTGCATTTAATTTTCATTTCAAGTGAGAGATAAAGTTGATATTGCATGTAAAGGCAATGTTTCTCATAAGCACTATTTAACTACGTACAAATCAGATGTTCAGAAAACCTTTAAGCTGGACGAATAAAGAAATTATAAGCTAAGTTTGCAGTTTTTAGCCGAGGGTCAATCAAAAATAATCTTTTCTATGTGAAGGCGGAGTTAAAATTTGAAGTTTGTGGGTGCTGAAGTTACCATGGAACTCATAGCTCGTTTTAGTTACTGGATTCGCAATTAAATGTTTATACATATTTAATAAATTTCATAATACAAATGCAGTGTTTAAGCAAAAGTGACTGGGTTCGGCCACACCTAATAAGCTAGCTCCGCCTTGTTTTTAACTTCACAAGCTAAAAGTTAGGTCTACGTACACATTATCTTCCCTAAATCCCGCTTATAAAACTACACTGAATATATTGTTGCTGTTACAATGTACGTAGGAATCACTAAGAAAAAGATTTTGATCGGGAGCGGTTTCTTTTTTAATGAGTCTTAAAGAATTCGGATCTAAATATTGATACGTAGAATGGTGCGTGACCTTTTAAAAAATTAAAATACAAAGATACTGAGCGATTTTCTAGTGCATGCAACACGTTGCTAAACAATTCATTTTGTGGCACTGGAAATTCCCTTTTCTAATTCTTTTCTAAATCAGATCGCAGCTGAAAAAATTGAATTGTAAAGTCGACAACAAATAATATGCTTTGCATTTAATATTTTAATTGGTTCAATAACTTGGGCATCACGCTGAATATTTTATACAGAAGAATTTGCTACCATTTTGATTCTCTGACATTTTTCTTCTTTTTCTTTTTCTTTGGCTTTTTGCCTTTTGTTTTTCCCAACTTTTGAGTTTTTTTCTTTTCTTTTGGGATTTCCTTTTAGCAATAAGGAAATAAAGAGGAAAAGTTTGTGATCTTTGAACTTCGATGAACATTATACTCTACGCTCTCCACTTTTGATTTTTAAACATGAGTTTGGATGAATAATATGTATGTTCTACTAGCTTATGCAGGGGCGAAGCTACCATCTGGTAAGAGTGATCAATTGATCACTATTCGTCGAAAAATTATAATGTACATATAGGTAAAATATTATTAGGTTTTAGAGGTAAATAATATATATATACTGAATATATTTAGTCGGGGATTTTTTTTACTTCTTTCAAGTTTGAATACTCTTGGGGAAATTCCTGATCGACTTCGCCATTGCTCTTAAGAGTCGTATTGGTTAACGGTTATAATCTCGGAATAAAATTTGAGATTGTATTTATCTCATCGTTAGTTATAGGTATAAGCTAATACCAGGAATGTGGCGGATCCAGGATTTTAAAGTTATGAGTGCTCGCCGATAAAGACTCCAAAAGAAGAGGAAAAATGAATTTACTTGTTGGTGCTCACTCAATATTTATCTAAATATTTGTACAATTACTTATATAAATTTACTAAATATAGTCAAAATTAATGGGTGCTTAAGCACCCACAAGTAGCCACGTGCATCCGCCACTAACCAGGATAAACTTGGGGTTTTGACACAGTTACCCACAAAAATAAAACTATTTACCCTTGTCTATCCATTTGTTTTCCTACCCATAAATTAATTATATTTCCTACCCATAATAGGTTTTGTGAGAATTTTTTCTTTATTCTCCAATTCTTTTTTATTTCTATGCTTCTTTTCTTTTCTTTTTTCTTTTTTTTTTCTTTTCTCTTTTTTTTTCTCGCTTTCTTCTTAT
Source organism: Nicotiana attenuata (assembly GCF_001879085.1). Lineage (NCBI taxonomy): Eukaryota > Viridiplantae > Streptophyta > Magnoliopsida > Solanales > Solanaceae > Nicotiana > Nicotiana attenuata. The sequence continues at coordinate 52,109 of NW_017673061.1, read as the reverse complement.
TTTTTTCTTTTTTCCTTTTCTAATTTCATTTTAACTTCTGTTTTTTTATATTTCTTTTCTCTTCATAATCTAATTTCATTTACTCTTTTTATTATTTTTTTATCATTCCTTTTTTTAATATTATTACTAAAGAAAAATCAAATTGTGTACCAATTAAATGTAGTTAATACAACTAAAAAAATATTAACTAACATATGATACTAGTATAGTATATAGCTATACCAACAGGGTATACAATTGTATGCAAAGAGTTAAAAAAAATTAATTCAATTATTAAAATAAAATAATATCAATTGTCAAAAAAAATTTAAAAAATTCTAAAAGGATCTAATTGTAAGAGTATACCGTTACATTATATAGCATACTATATATATTTATTTTTTTTGCATTTTCAATTTGCCCCTCACGCTGGGTAAAAGTTTAAAACAAATTAAAAGGGAAAAGACAAGTGAATTTACGGGTAATAAGTATAATATTATAGTATATTGTATACTATTACAGCATATTGTTACAGTATCTTTCATATTATTACAGTATACCATAACAATATATTGTATACTATAATAGTATACTGTTGCGGTATTTCTATATACTCCTATAGTATATTAGTATACTGTAGCGGTATACTGTTTTGTAAACTATAATAGTATAGTGTTGCAGTATAGCTATATACTCCTACAGCATATTGTATACCGTAGCGGTATATTGTAGCTGTGTTCTTCGATTTTCAACTGAAAATTTCGATCTCAATCACCTCAAATCAGATCCAAACACTATCAAATTTCAGCATGAACTTCCAGAAGGTACTATAAGTAATATTTAACAGCACCCACTTTGAATCAAACAAGAAATCTTCAAAAATAAAATTGAGCTTCAAGCCCAACAATGGTGGATATTCAAATACACATAAAAATTTAGATCTGGGAAGCTTACTCGAAGATACTATAAGCAATATTTTATAGCACCCACATCAAATCAAACAATAAATCTTCAAAATAATAATAATAATATATTTTTGTGCTCTCCAAGTTCATATATTTTTATAACTTTATATATTATTTGATAAATATTATATTATATTATTTTTAATTAGTATTATTATGATAAGATATAAAACATATTAGGAAAATGTGGTGCACTTAAAAGATACAACAAATGTGCATATGAATCTGATAATATGAAGTTTCATGCTAAGCAATGGCAAAGATAAGAATGGGTAGAGCGGATAAAATAAATGTGCCGCATAAGTATAAAATGTAATAGAAATGAACATGGGTAAATACGGATAAATATTTTGTCTTTTATGGGTATATAACATAATTTGCCCGATAAACTTTATACTAAAATCTTGTATTAGCTAACTCACAACGGATGTGGGGAACAATTATAAGATTATAATCATGAGATTATTAATCCCTAGAGAAACCTCTTTGGGACCAAATAATTCGCTACTTCCATATATAATAGTACAACTTTCTTTCTTAAATTTAAATATGGAAAAAGGTTGGAAAAAAAATAAGCATCCCATGAAATACATGCCACGGCTATATAATGCCCATTGATCTTAAATCATGCCTTGAGAATAACGTGGTCCAACAATTCTATTTATTGTACTCGTTTTCCACGTCAGAACATTTCTATTTTCACTTTTTTTTTCTTTTAGTGAGAGGGACTGTCACGATCCAAGTTCGCCCTCCGTGAACAGTCGTGACGGCACCTAGTCTCTACGACTAGGTAAGCCTAACAAATGCGGAAAAAGAAACAATTGCGGAAAAGAAACTAATAAAAACCAAGATAACAAAATATAACAGTGTTTAAGATGCCGCACGACATATAACAATACAAGATTTCTAACTGAACACTCCCAAAACCCGGAATCCCATGAATCATAAGCTAAGAGTACATAAAAGGCTCTAACTCCAGAAATGTCTATCAACAAGGAAGATACAGAAGGGCTATACTAGTACAGAGAATAGAAAGGGACTCCCCGGTCTGCGGACGCGGCAGATATACCTCGAAGTCTCTATAGAAGCGCCTCGCCTCAAGGGTGATAAGACTGAGTGGAAGTACCTGGATCTGCACACGCAAAAATATGTGCAGGAAAGGGCATGAGTGCACCACAGCGGTACCCAGTAAGTGCCAAGCCTAACCTCGGTCGAGTAGTGACAAGGAAGGTCAGGGCCCTACTGATCATATACATATTTATAAGGAAAAGGAAACCGTATGAAGTAACATAGTATAATGATAAGAATAACAACAATTACAACAGAGAAAATATCGCAGAAAGAATACAGCTCAACATAGAGATAGCAACCGGGGATCTACCAGGATATCGTCCTGTAGCCCCCAAATGTAAATATCCAGCAACCGGGGATCTACCAGGTTACCGTCCTGTAACCCCCAAATGTAAATGTCCAGCAACTGGGGATCTACCAGGATACCGTCCTGTAGTCCCCAAATGTAAATATCCAGTGGATCTCCCGGGTGTCGTCCCGTAGTGCAACTTATAGTGCACCGGGGGTCTACCGAAATCCCGATCCGTAGTCCCCAAATGTAAATACCCAGTACTGGGGGAACCTACCGGGTGCAGTCCCGTAATTCCATATAACTGTGCAGGGGGATCTACCGGAATACCACATCCGTAGTCCCAAATAAACAGACAAGGGGGATCTACCAGGAACCGCCCGTAGTCCCAATGTAAACACGGAGCAACAACACAAGAATAATCATCTCAATTCAATTTGATATCAAAATATACAGGTAATTCTAACCCAGCATGCTGCACAGAGTTCAGATAAGCCAGTTGAGCAAGTAGGCAATTTAGTCATTTAGGCATGCTTTCCTAAGCTAACAGTAAGCTCAAAGTTCAAGTAGTGTACACAGTGAAGTAAAATACGAAACATAGGTACTTAAATGAAAAATAAGATTTTCAACAATCAGTACAAGTACGCGCTCGTCACCTCACGTACAAGGCATTTCAAATATCACAGTACCAAATCCTAAGGGGAGTTCCCCCACACAAGGTTAGACAGGCCACTTACCTCAAACCGGCAAATCAACCAGAAACCACGCTCTTGCCACGAGTACTCGACTCCAAATGGCCCAAATCTATTCAAATCAATTGCATAATATAAATATAACTTCAAGTAACTGATTCCACTAATTAATTCTAAGATAATACGCGAAATTATGAAAAATGACCAAAACGCCCCTCGGGCCCACGTCTTGGAATCGGGTAAATTTTACTAATTCGGGATCCTCACACTCTCCCGAGTTCAGTAATACCAAGACTACCAAAATCGGACCTCAAATGGTCCCTCAAATTACCACTCAAAACTCTCCAATTAACCATGCCCTAACCCCCAATTTACCATTGATTTCTCCCTTAAATTTCATGCTAACAACGATAAAAATCACCATAATAACGAGTTTAGGAATCAAGGACCTTACCTCATTGAATCCCTCTGAAAATCTCCCTTGAAATTGCTCCCAAAAGCTTTACCCCGAATGAAATATTGAGAAAAATGACTAAAAATCGCGAAGCAAATCTTTTATATTTTCTGACCCAGGCTTTTCGCACCTACGGTCTATTTTCGCTTCTACGCTACCGCTTCTGCGGTTTTTCACTTAAGCCCCCTTATCCGCATCTGCGACCCATACTCCGCACCTGCTGGCCCACAGGTGCGGCTCACCTCCCACATATGCGTCTTCTCTCTCTTCGCATGTGGCCGCATCTGCGGCTCCATATCCGCTTCTGCGAGCATCGCACCTGCGGCCTCCCAACCGCAGGTGCGGTTATGACAACAACAATAAACTTCAGCTGCCAAATTCAACTCCAAATCTTCCGTCAACCATCCGAAATCACCCCGAGGCCTTCGGGACCTCAACCAAAAGCACAAACAAGTCATATACCACTATCCAAACTTAATACAAATCTTCAAAACACCTCAAACGACATCGAATCAACCAATTAACATCAGATTCAAGCCTAAGAACTTCAAAAACTCTCAAATTACGCTTTCGATAAAAAAGTCAACCAAACCTCGTCCGAATGACCTGAAATTATGCAAGCATATCACATTCAACACTACAGAGCTACTCTAACTTCCGGAATTCCATTCCAACCCCGATATCAAAATCTCACTGTTGAACCGGAAACTTCAAAAAAATTCAGCTTTCGACATTTCATGCCTAATTAAGCTACAGACCTCCAAAACACAATCTGAACACGCCCCTAAGCCCGAAATCACCCAACGGAGCTAACGGAGTTCCATTCCGAGGACGTCTTCACACTGCTCCAACTACGGTCCGAGTTCTAAATCTTAAACTCTCATTTAGGGACTAAGTGTCCCAAAACACTCCGAAACTCAAAACGAAACCTCCCGGCAACTCAGAATAGCAGAAACAAACACGGGGAATGCAGTTAATAGGGGATCGGGGCGTAAATTCTTAAAACGACCGGCCGGGTCGTTACATCCTCCTACTCCTTAACATTTGTTCATCCTCGAACGAGCATAGAGACATACCTGAAGTAGTGAAAAGATGAGGGTAACGGCTGCGCATATCCTGCTCGGTCTCCCAAGTCGCCTCCTCGACCGGCTGACCCCACCACTGAACCTTCACTGATTCACTGCTATTTGACCTTAGCTTCCGAACCTGCCTGTCCAATATTGCCACCGGCTCCTTAACATAAGATAGATCCTTGTCAAACTAGACTGAACTAAAATCCAACACATGCGACGGATCACCGTGATGCCTCCAGAGCTTCGAAATATGAAATACCGGATGAACTCCTGCCAAGCTGGGAGGTAAGGCAAGCTCATAAGCAACCTGTCCAACAAGCCTCAATATCTTAAAAGGGCCAATAAACCTCGGAGTCAACTTCCCTTTCTTCCCAAAGCTCATAACGCCCTTCATAGGCTAAACCCGAAGCAGAACCCGCTCTCCAACCATATAGGAAACATCACGAACCTTCCGGTCCGTGTAACTCTTCTATTTGGACTGGGCTGTGCGAAGTCTATCCTGAATCACCTTAACCTTTTCCAAAGCATCCTGAACCAAGTATGTGCCCAATAATCTAGCCTCACCCGGCTCGAACCAACCCACTGGAGATCTACATTGCCTACTATACAAGGCCTCATACGGTGCTATCTGAATGCTGTACTGATAGCTGTTGTTGTAAGCAACTCAAGCAGTGGCAAAAACTGATCCCAAGAACCTCCAAACTCCATCACGCACGCATGGCATATCCTCAATAATCTGAATAGTGCGCTCGAAATGTCCGTCCGTCTAAGGGTGAAATGATGTGCTCAACTCCACCCGAGTACCCAACTCATGCTGTACGACCCTCTAGAATAGTGATGTGAATTGAGTACCTCTATCTGAAATGATGGAAACTGGAATACCATGCAAACGGACAATCTCCCGGATATAAATCTCCGCCAACCACTCCGAAGAATAGGTAGTACTCACAGGAATGAAATGTGCGGACTTGGTCAGCCGATCCACAATCACCCAAATGGCATCGAACTTCCTCAAAGTCCGTGACTTCCACTCCGGAATCTCTATCTGCTGAAGCATTCCACCCGGTCTCTGGTGCTCATACTTTACTTGCTCACAATTGAGGCACCGAGCTACAAACCCAACTATATCTTTCTTCATCCGCCTCTACCAATAGTGTTATCTCTAATCCTGATACATCTTCGCGGCACCCGGATGGATGGAGTACCGCGAACTATGGGCTTCCTCTAGAATCAAGTCCCGAAGCCCATCAACATTGGGTACACAAACCCGACCCTGCATCGTCAATCTCCCGTCATCACCAATGGTCACACCTCTAGCATCGCCCTGCAGGACCCGGTCCCTGAGGGCATACAAATGAAGGTCATTAAACTGCCGCTCTCCGATACGATCGAACAAGGAAGACCGAGAAACTACACAAGCAAGGACCCGACTAGGCTCCGAAAGATCCAATCTCACAAGCAAGGATGGCTAAGGCCTGAACATCCATCACCATGGGCCTCTCCGCTGCTGGTAGATAAGCCAAACTCCCCAAACTCTCCGCCCGAAGACCAAAACATCGGCCACCACATTGGCCTTGCCCGGGTGATATAAGATAGTGATATCATAGTCCTTCAGTAGCTCTAACAATCTCCTCTGGCGCAAATTAAGGTCCTTCTGCTTTAACAGATGCTGCAAACTCCAGTGTTCAGTATAAATCTCACAAGGCACACCGTACAAATAATGACGCCAAATCTTCAAGGCGACAATAGTAGCTAACCCGAGATCGTGGATAGGATAATTCTTCTCATGTACCTTCAACTGACTGGACGCGTAGGCAATCACCCTACCGTTCTGCATCAATATCGCTCCAAGGACACTCCTCGAGGCATCACAATAGACTGTATAAGACCCCGAATCCTGTAGGCAATATCCAAAATTGGGGCTGTAGTCAATGCTATCTTGAGCATGGAAGCTCTGCTCACACTTTTCCGTCCACTGGAACGGAGCACCCTTCTGGGTCAGTCTGGTCATAGGTGCTGCAATGGATGAAAATCCCTCAACAAATCGACAGTAATAACCCACCAAGCCAAGAAAACTACGGATCTCTGTAGCTGAGGATGGTCTGGACCAACTTTGTACTGCTTCCACTTTCTTCGGATCCACCTTTATCCCCTCACTAGATACTACGTGACCCAAGAATGCCACGGAATCCAAAATGCCCTCGGGTCCACGTCTCGAAATCGGGTAAAATTTACAAATTCGGGATCCTCACACTCTCACGAGTTCAGCCATACCAAGAGTACCAAAATCGGACCTCAAGTGGTCCCTCAAATCACCACTCAAAACTCTCCAATTAACCAAGCCCTAACCCCCAATTTACCACTGATTTCTCCCTTAAATTTCATGCTAACAACGATAAAAATCACCATAATAACGAGTTCAGGAACCAAGGACCTTACCTCAATGAATCCCTCTGAAAATCTCCCTTGAAATTGCTCCTAAAAGCTTTACCCCGAATGAAATATTGAGAAAAATGACCAAAATTTGCGAAGGAAATCTTTTATACTTTCTGATCCAGGCTTTTCGTACCTGCGGTCTATTTCCGCTTCTGCGCTACCGCTTCCACGGTTTTTTACTAAAGCCCCCTTATCTGCACCTGCAACCCAGACTCCGCACCTGCGGGCCGGCAGGTGCGGCTCACCTCCCGCATCTGCGTCTTCTCTCTCTTCGCCTGTGGCCTGCGGCTCCATATCCACTTCAGCGAGCATCGCACCTGCGGCCTCCCAATCGCAGGTGCGGTTATGACAGCAGCAATAAACTTCAGCTGCCAAACTCAACTCCAAATCTTCCATCAACCATTCGAAATCACCCGAGGCCCCCGAGACCTCAACCAAAAGCACGAACAAGTCATATACCACTATCCAAACTTATACAAATCTTCAAATCACCTCAAACAACATCGAATCAACCAATTAACATTGGATTCAAGCCTAAGAACTTCAAAAACTCTCAAATTACGCTTTCGATCAAAAAGTCTACCAAACCTCGTCCGAATGACCTTAAATTTTGCAAGCACGTCACATTCAACACTACGGAGCTACTCCAACTTTCTGAATTCCATTCCGACCTCGATATCAAAATCTCACTGTCGAACCAGAAACTTTAAAAAAATTTAACTTTCGGCATTTCAAGCCTAATTAAGCTGCGGACTTCCAAAACACAATCCGAACACGCCCCTAAGCCCGAAATCACCCAATGGAGCTAACGGAACCAACGTAATTCCATTCCGAGGACGTCTTCACATTGCTCCGACTACGGTCCGAATTCTAAAGCTTAAACTCTCATTTAGGGACTAAGTGTCCCAAAACACTTCGAAACTCAAAACGAAACCTCCCGGCAACTCAGAATAGCAGAAACAAACACGGGGAAAGCAGTTAATAGAGAATCTGGGCGTAAATTCTTAAAATGACCGGCCAGGTTGTTACATGGACTTCTTCTGTCTTTATTTATTTTAATATATTGATATATTTAAAAAGGACCATTTCTATATAATAGTTTTGTTCTGATTGCAAAATATTGTTTAAAGTAAAGTATTAATCGAAGAACCTCTATAATTTGATCCAATAATGAATACACCAACCAACCAATCAGCTCCTGACATTTTAAAAATTCTACACACAATTTAATATATGTAGGATTTTCGTTATATAGGATTCTAATTAACTGTTTGTTCTTGAAAACACATGCATGGGCGTGTTTATAATTATTAATCAAAATTAAGGAACTGGAGTAAATAATCAAAAGAGTTTTTAAGTTAAAAAGAAAAATTTCACACGAGTGTATTAACTTTTGAGAAACGTATAAAAAGGGAATAACATTTCATTCTTCTTGGTTTAAGATTTTGATTTGAAATCTTAATTATTTGTTTAAATCCAAAATGTCACATTTTCAGATTGCAATGCTTATGTGCAGGTTAAATAAACGTAAATATTGACAGTGAACGACTGAAAATACGTAATATCAAATCACAAATAGTAGTAGTTGTTACGTATATGACCGTCTGGTGCAGCGGATAGGGCTGCTCTTCCCTTAACCAGAGGTCTCAAGTTCGAGCTCTGGGTATGAAAAAATCCTTAGTAGGGAAGCGCTTCCCCCCGACCGGGGCCCTATGTGGCGCGAATTCGAATGTAGTCGAGTTTCAATTCGGTTACAGGACACCGGGTGAAAACCAAAAAAAAAAAAAAAAGTTGTTACGTATATGTAAACTTGGAGGAGCTCATTCAATAAATAATTAAAGTAACTTGAATCAAGACTAAATTTTGGTATTTTTTTTTTTTTTTGCAAAAACTTTTTTCGTTATCCTTATATTTCCTTTTTAGAATATAGAAAGGGGGATTAAAATTAATAAAACTCTTTCAATGCATCCCTTGTCAACATCAAATGATGTAATTAAGCACCAATAAAGTGGAAGACCATTTACTAATTATATTGTTTGTTATGTTATATATTTTAATTAATGTGCAAATATCTTTTTTTAGGTAACTCGATTTATTTATTTATTTTGTGGAAATAGGAGTTACTTAATTAGTAGTGGGGCTTTCTTGTAAATATCAATAGTTAGGTGGGGTATTTGTAAAGTGAGCTACATATATATAATAGTTAGTTTGTACAGTAACAACTAACTCATTCTCTCCTTCCTCATCTCTGATATATCGAAGCTCTTTCTTCTTCTTCTTCTTCATTTTTCCCTTTTACTTCCATTTTAGGTTTAAGGTTGAGATCATATTCAACCATAATTCAATATGGTATCAGAGCAATCAAGCCACGATTGTGAGCTAAAATTGCAAATCCAGTAAGTAAATCTATCGATTGAGAAGAATTTCCATTTTCTCTGCTTTTCCTTCATCAATGGCAAACACGCTCGATCACAACCATGCACTGTATCTACACCCCTCAGACACAACAGGAGCTCCGATTGTGTCAATTCAATTGACCGGATCAGACAATTACTCGATTTGGAGCCGTGCGATGAGAATCCAACTGTTAGGTAAGAACAAGTTAGGGTTAATCGACGGCACCTTGAAACGAGAAGATGTCGCAGAGAATCTAGGTCATCAATGGGACAAATGTAATGCAATAGTTTTGGGGTGGATTATGAGTTCTGTGTCGAAGAAGTTAGTAACGGGAATAGTATATGCCAAAGATGCATGTCGAGTCTGGGAAGATCTAAAGGAGCGTTTTGATAAAATCAATGCATCTAGGATTTATCAATTGCACAAAGAGATTGCAACTTTATGTCAAGGAACTAATAGTGTGTCGACATATTTTACTAAGCTCAAAGAGCTTTGGGATGAATATGAGAGTATGATTCCAGCTTGTCGTGATAGAGAATTTGTTGAACATCTTCACAGACAGAAGCTAATGCAGTTTTTAATGGGGCTTAATGAGAACTATGAACAGGCGCGAAGTCAAATTCTTATGACAAACCCTACACCTAATGTTAGCAAAGCATATGCGATGATCATTGAGAGAGAGATCCAAAGAGCTGTCTCTAATGTGTCTATGATGAGCGAGAATTCAGAGGCCACAACCTTCATGACTACAAAAGGAGGAAGTTTTCAAGGAAACTATTAGGGACAAAGCCAGAGGCCTAGGAAGAATTGGAATTTGCAATGTGATTTTTGCAAAATGTAAGGGCACACAAAAGAGACATGTTACAAAATAGTAGGATATCCTACTGATTTTAAGTACAAGAAAAAAGGATCAGGAGCCAATGTTGCAAGTGCTAATATTATTTACAATGTAAGTGCTGAGAATTGTAATCCTAATGTTGCAGGACAAGTGGAGGAAGAGTTGAAGCAACAGACAAGGGATACATGACTGATCTTCCTAAGCCACCACAATTTACAGCTGATCAGTACAACCAGATTATGATGATGCTAAACAAAGATGTTCCACAAAACACAATGGCTAACATGGTAGGTATGATACAATCCTTTATGGCCAACACAGATAGAAAGGAACGGATAATAGACACTGGAGCAACTAATCATATGATATCAGATTTAAGTATGCTACAGAATATAAAAAAGCTTGATTCCTGGAGTTGTAGGAAGGTGCACATGCCTAATGGCCAAGTGAATCTAGTATCACACATAGGTGATTGCATAATTTCTAAGGGACAAATAGTGAAGAATGTATTGTTTGTACTTGATTTTCAGTACAACCTTATGTCAGTCTCTAAGGTAACTAGAGACCTACATTGTTCAGTCACATTCTTTCCTCATTTTTGCCTGTTCCAGGACCTCTTAAGTGGGAGAATCAAGGGGATTGGTAAAGAGAAAGATGGATTATATCTTTTCTTACCTGCTGATGAACGAGAAGAAATGAGTGAAGGGCTAAGTGCACAGGAGAAGGAACTTGATGTCTCTTTGTGGCACAGAAGGCTAACACATGCTTCTGGAGGAGCTATGAGAGCGATCCTTGGGTTACCTATTGAAAATTGTAGAGATGTAATAGATAAATGTGATGTTTGTCCTTTAGCTAAACACACAAGGCTACCTTTTCATTCTAGTGACAGTAAGAGCACTGAAATTTTTCAACTACTGCATTTAGATGTTTGGGGACCTTATAGCACTTCTACTGTTGATGGCAACAAGTATTTTCTAACAATAGTGGATGACTATTCTCGTGTGACTTGAATTTTTTTGCTGAAGTTCAAGAGTGATGTGTTCATTGTATTAAAAGGCTTCTTTAAAATGGTACACACTCAATTCAGCATTATGGTTAAAACAGTAAGATCAGACAATGGGACCGATTAGTTGATACATAACTTCACTAGTTTGTTAAGAGAACTAGTATAGTTATCAAAGAACATGTGTCTATACTCCTCAGCAAAAGTGAGTAGCTGAGAGGAAGACACATTCTTGAAGTGGCAAGGGCCAATAGATTTCAGGGACACATTCCCTTGAGATTTTGGGGACATTGTGTTTTGGAAGCTGTGTATATTATCAATAGGCTACCTTCAGTTGTTCTACAGGGAAGATCACCTTATGAATTATTTCATGGGAAGAAGCCAAGTATGCTACACTTGAGAACTTTAGGGTGCTTATGCTTTGCTAGTGTTCTGCCTAGACAAGATAAATTCAGTCCCAGGGTAGTTAAAGCAGTGATGATGGGGTATTCTAATGTCACCAAAGGATACCTTTTATACAATTTGGAGAAAAAGGAGTTCTTTATCAATAGGGATGTTGTTTTCAAAGAAGGAGTGTTCCCTTTCAAGGGTATTGAGGGGCCTGTCTTACCAACTTCCTGTCAGGAAGGTGGTTTCTCTAACAATCCTTTTTTGTTTGCAGATATTAATTCTAACATCCATACCCCTGTAGTAGAGACATTGCAGCCTCAAGCTTCTGTAGATACTGCTGTGCAAGAAACCAATACACCATCTCATCTCCTGCCCATTGATACAAGTCCACCTAATGGTTCTTCTATGAACAATCAGTACCACACAGTGACTTCTCACATAGTAGTTTACCTGGTCCTTCCACTCTGGAAGAGTGACTAAACAACCATTGTGGTTGACAGACTATGTAGTGCCTCTGCCATCTAAGAAACCTCACTCTATGGCCAACTATCTCACCTATGATTATATATCCTCCTCTCACAAAGCATATTTAGGGGCTTTTTCAGCAATATCTGAGCCTACATCTTTTTATGAGGCATGCAAAGATGCTCGATGGGTAGAGGCAATGCAGACAGAATTAGCAGCACTACAATTCAACAATACCTGGGAGTTGGTCTCTTTGCCACCAGGGAAGACTCCCATTGGGTGTCGATGGGTATACAAGGTCAAACTTAAAGCAGATGGAGCAATTGAAAGGTTTAAAGCTCGACTAGTTGCCAAAGGATATAGTCAAAAGGAGGGACTTGAGTATAATGAAACATTTTCCCCTGTAGTTAAGATTGCTACTGTCAGAACTGTGCTATCACTAGCTGCTATGCATAACTGGCATATTCAACAGATGGATGTATACAATGCCTTCTTGCAGGGAGACTTAACTGATGAAGTCTATATGGAGTTGCCACAGGGATTTTCAAGTCAAGGGGAGATAGTTGGCAAACCTCAGCTAGTTTGCAGACTTGTTAAATCCCTGTATAGATTGAAACAAGCCAGCAGACAATGGAATTTGAAATTAACAGAAGCTCTATTAAAGTCAGGTTTTAAACAAAGCAGCCTTGATCATTCTTTGTTCATTAAACAACATAAGGATGATATAGTAGTTATTCTTGTCTATGTTGATGATATGTTGATTGCTGGAAATAATCAGCAGTTGATACAGACAACAAAAGATGCCTTACACAAGGCATTCAAGATTAAAGACCTAGGAGAACTAAAGTTTTTCTTAGGAATGGAATTCAGCAGGTCAAGTAAAGGTATCCTGGTTAATCAAAGAAAATATGCTTTGGAGATTATATCAGAATTAGGGCTTGGAGATGCTAAACCAGCTTGGACACCTCTTGAAGTCAATGTGAAACTCACTGTGTCAGAGTATGACAAGTTGACAGGCAACAAAGATGATGATCTACTTGAAGACAAGGGGCAGTATCAACGACTGATAGGAAAATTACTATATTTGACATTAACAAGACCACATATAGCATATACAGTCCAAACACTCAGCCAATTCCTTCAACAACCAAAATGATCTCATTGGAATGCAGCCACGAGGGATGCTAGATACATAAAGACGGAACCAGGTCTATGAGTATTATTCAATAGTGAGAAGTTACATAAGATCTCTGTGTTTTGTGATGCAGATTGGGCATGTCCTAACACAAGGAGATCAGTTTCAGGTTTTTTGATCAAGTATGGTGAATCACTAGTTTCTTGGAAGTCAAAGAAACAAAACACAGTGTCAAAAAGTTCAGCAGAAGCTGAGTACAGGAGCATGGCCAGTGCTATATCTGAAGCTGTTTGGTTGATTGGATTGCTAAAGGAATTGGGAGCAGATGTGGTACTACCAGCTGAATTGTATTGTGATAACAAGGCAGCCTTGCAAATAGCTGCCAATCCGGTATATCATGAAAGGACTAAACATATAAATTGATTGTCATTTCATCCGAGAGAAAATACAAATGGGGCTGATCAAGACACAACATGTGGCTTCAAAGGATCAGTTGGCAGATATATTGACAAAAGGACTCACGAGGATACAACATGGATCATTAACGGGCAAGCTGGAAGTACTCAATGTTTCTGTACCCACCAGCTTGAGGGGGAGTGTGGAAATAGGAGTTACTTAATTAGTAGTGGGGCTTTCTTGTAAATATCAATAGTTAGGTGGGGTATTTGTAAAGTGAGCTACATATATGTAATAGTTAGTTTGTACAGTAACAACTAACTCATTCTCTCCTTCCATCTCTGATATATCGAAGCTCTTTCTTCTTCTTCTTCATTTTTCCCTTTTACTTCCATTTTAGGTTTAAGGTTGAGATTATATCCAACCATAATTCAATATATTTCACCTTCTGCTGAATCTCTTCTATGAATCTAAAAACTTTTTCTATGATTCCTTCTATTTCTAATATTAGAAGTAGTTATTTTTTCATATTTTTAGAAACGTGTGTAGATGCACCAGCTATGATATAAACCAGCGGATAAGTATTCATTTTCATGCAATATCGTGTGAAAAAAAACAAAAAAAACATGCTCATACGAAATGAGTTTAACTATTTTCCATCGGTAAAATAAAGAAAATTTTCGCTATCAAATCATCTTTACATGTTACAGATATATATAGTCTTTTATCTTTCAAGATCATAAGTTCACTTTTTTGCGAATACAGTCAAACCTCTCTACAACAACCTCGTTTGTTTCGAATATTTTTGAATGTTATAGCGAAGTGATGTTATAGAAAATATATATTATAACATAATATAAACATTGGTTGCGAAAAAGTTTAGCTTTTATAGTAAATGTTATTATATAGGGATGCTGTTATAGAGAGGTCTGACTGTATTATATATAAATATTTTTTGAATGATCTCCTCTATATATATATATAAATTAAACTCTTATCTTATCCATCGTCAGTAGACGTTATAATTATCTTCCTCGAAGGGGACAACCGGACAAGTTTGATGACTTTGGCAGTAATAAAAAAATATTTAAATAGCAGAATATCGTTCTCTCTCCAATTTATTATGAGTATCCCCAAAACTTTTGAAGAATTATAAAATTCACCACAAACAAAACAGTGGATTTCACATCGATTTGACTGTGGGGATATCTTCACACGTCATCTGATACCTGTGCTACGAAACTGATTTGTTATTATTTAATTACTTAAGTTTTCCTACTACTACTATATAATTATATGTCTTCATTGTAAAGTTGTCATCAATATTGTACTATATTAGTAATTGTCTTATTATATTTTAAAATAATGTCACTGGAGGGATAACATAAGAAAATAATGTCACTGGAGAGAAAACATAAGATTAATCATTCAACTCTGATTCTTGATAGTCAAATTATAATTGGAAACTCTAGTGAGATAGCCGTATGGTTATTATATATAAAAGTTAAAATATTGCGTATGATAAGATATAACATAAAAACAATTTGGGAGCTCGAGACGCAACTGAAAAAACTTACTTTATCTCTTTTACTTATGTGTTTCCTTTATTTTTTTAGTTTATTTTAAAAAGAATTATTCATTAATATTTAATATTTTTTTATTTTCAACATTCCATTTCACCCCCTTTTTTGTAATGATATGGCATACTTAAACTACAATAATTAAAGAGCATTTATGGTACTTTATAAACGACTTTAATTTAAAACCATAAGATTAAAAGGTCTTATTTAATAGGTTATGAAATTGCACATACTTAATGAAAAATAAAGTAAAAAGGATATTCATAAACTAACAAAAAATCAATTGTTAACCGGGCCAGAAGTGATTTTTCTCTCGTACAGAGACGGATCTAGGATTTCTTGAACATGGATGCACCACTAAAAAAACGCATTAAGTGAGAATAGATCCTTGTTCATCATGAAGGTAAATAACTCAATATTCATCAAGTGCACCATTCAATCTTTTGTAGCATCGGTGCCAACAGATTATATTAAATTATTTTTAGAAAATACATACATAAAATACCTAGTTTGACAGTGAGACCATGGTTTCATGTGCCCCCATAATTAGGGCTATAAATCCGCCCCTGCTCTCATACCTTCTCATTCGAACCAGGACATGGTCGCTTTTTGTAAATTCAATTTATTTCAAAATATTTGTTCGCCTTTTGAGCCGAGAGTCTCCTGGAAACAGTCTCTTTACTTCTTCGGGATAGGGGTAAGGTCTGCGTACACTCTACCCTTCCCAAACCCCACTTTATGAGATTTTACTAGGTTGTTGTTGTTGTTGATCAATTTATTTCAAAATAATATTTGACAATCTAGAAATACCGAGTCATTATTATTCCTTTCATTTTTCAAGCCTACCTTTAAATAGAGATCAAGGGTAATCGATACATACTCGTATGATTAAGTGAACAAAATATATCTTTTAAGGAGTGTATAACAGATAAATCTTAAAAAAAAAAAAAAGATCACATGAACGATAATCAGAGACGGCTTCAGCGTTTAAAGTTTATGGATTCGAGTTTGGATTTCTACCAGAACTCGGTTGATTTTTTGGGCTCGAAACGATTATTTATACTTAATCAGTAAAAAATAACATATACATATGCAAATCAAAACAAAAGGTAATGAGTTCCGATGAATCCGCATCTTAATGTTTACATCTGCATCTGGTGATAGTAAAACATGCTATTTCACAATTACGTTTTTTTTTTTAAAACAAGTTTCTATAACCTAAAGTATATAAATTCTAGTTGTTTGCGTGCAAGATCGTGGTTCTAGCATTTGACCTATTCCATGCAAAAATGGTATAGATGTGGGAATGCTACATTTTGACATTACATTTTCTATTAATCTGAAAGTGAAAATAAAATAGTATTAAAGTGATTTTTCTAACTTTTATTTTTTGTAGTGGTGGTAGTGGTGATGGTTGAGTTGAAATTTGAAATGGAAAAAACTACCCTAGGAGAAGCCTTCCTAATATGTTTTCTGGTTAAATGAATAATTTGAAACAAATTGAAATTAATATGTTTAATAAGTAGCCAATGATTTGTCAAACCACCTCGTGCAGTCAAAGAAAATGTATGAGCTGTGAAGCTAAAGCAAACACAAGTAACGCCTCTGGCTCGTTCAAATATCCAATTTTATATTAATAAAAAAAATATTGTATTTAATTTTATAAGCTGATTATATGATCTACATTAAACCTACTATGAACGCTTGATACATGATCATATTAGTCCCTCCATTTTACAGGTTTGTAGACTCATCTATAGCCTAATTCTGTGATGACTCAAAAGGTCATCTTATGTTTTAGAACTCGATTTCGTGTTTCAAGGCCTTCAAAACCTCATTTTATCCCTATTCGATTTGCGTGCACAGTCCGGACATGTATCCATAAAGCTTTTATGTGAAAAGTTGAGAAAAATAATAATTTTTTTCCTTTAAAAGTTGATTTAGTTGACTTCGGTCAACGTTTTGAGTAAACAGATCCGGACTCGTATTTTGACAGTCCTGTTGGGTCCGTATTGAAATATGGGACCCGGGCGTATGCCCAGAATCGGATTCGAAGGTCCCTAGCCCGAGTAATAATTTTTTGTTAAAATTTGTAAGTCTGAAAATCTAATGGTTTAAATCAGGCATCGCAATTGCGAACCCTGCAGGTTCCGCATTTGCGAGGCTCTCATCGCAAATACAAAGAGTAGCTGGGCCAAGCAGACCTCGTAATTGCGAGGAATTCTTCGCATTTGCGAAGTGAGGTTGGGAAGGCAGTGATCGCAAATGCGATCTTTTCGTCGCATTTGCGGAGAGCTAAGCTCGCAATTGCGAACATACCTTCGCAATTGCGAACATACCTTCGCAATTGCGAAAGCAGCAGAGGTGTGAAGGACCTCGCATTTGCGATGGCACCATCGCATTTGCGAAGCTCAGGTCGCAAATGCGACATCTGCAGCTGTGTAAAAGGGACTTAGACGGGATTTTTGATTCATTTCCCAAATTTTCAAAACCTAAACCACAAGAGGCGATTTTCCAAAGACCATTTGTTCCCCAAATCACAGGTTAAGGTTGGCAAACGGGCCGGTCCCGGGCCTAAACGGGCCTCGTGGGCTGGTCCTATGTGGGTCCGGGCTTCGTGGGCCGGTCTTAAACGGTCCCGGGCTTCGTGGACTATTGGTAGGAACCAGACCGGGACCACGAACTAATGGTCCCAGGCTAAGTGGGCCGGTCCCGGGCCTTAGTGGGCCTATTTTCTTTAAATTTTTTATCTAAGGCATTTTTGTAAATTATATTATATAGTTGTGACTTAAAATTTTTAATTCAAATTTAAGACACAAAAAATTGTAAAGAGATATTCAAAGGAATGCGTATAATTTTTATTATCACGACATTAACAAAACATGGCCCATTCTTTCTTAGTCTCCCCCCCTCCCCCCCAAAGGAATGAGCACAACAAGGTGTTAATACCACTATTGAGAAGAAAAAGAAACTAATCAAGATGTGCCAAAATACAAGTTACATATTAATTTTACATGGTATATTTTACAAATTTCATAAATCCACCAGGGTTCGGAGGAATTTTCGTTGGTGGTAGCGGAAAAGAAGCTTGTTCATCACCGCTTGCAGGCGAAGCTGCATCCTCCGCAAGTTCAGCTAGCATTTCTTCGTAAGCTTCGTCTACCTCTGGTTGTGATTCAGCAAGTCCAAGACTTCTTCGTTCCGAACGGATCCAATCTCTAAAAAGTACTGATTTTTCCAAGCTCTCCCTCATAGACGCTCTATAATCATCGAGTTGAAGTCTTGCTTGACTAAAAGCGCTCTTCGATGCCACTGTTGAAGCTTGAATGGTTAAAATTTCTCGGGCCATCCTTGAAAGAATCGGAAAGTATTTTTCTTTGTCCTTCCACCATTCCAAAAGATTAAATGAGCCGTCGAGATTCACTTCCTCAATTCAGTGACAGATAAACTTCAAGCTCATTTAGTTGTGAACAATCACTAGTGCTACAACCTTGAGAACCCCTGAACCCGTCCCAAGAAGTAAGTGCTCTTACTCCCGCAGTTCTTTTAGATGATTGAGAACTAGAAGAAGAAGGAGTTGGAACATTTGGTCTAGCATTATCTATTGCAATTTGATAAGCACTATAAATAGTTAGAGCATTTATTTTAATTGAGGCTTGTGCATCCGAAAGTGTAGAGAACTCCTCATCTTCAAGTGCTAAACCATTATAAATAGATTGATACCAATATTGAGGACCTCCTAATTTCATAGTAGGATTTAACAAGGCAGCAACACCATAAATAGGGGGAATAGGGAAAAAATATTTTTTAAATTTCTTTCTCATAGAATCAATAGCTTGTTCATAAATTTCCCAACTCTCTGAAAAATAAGCAAATAAATTTGCAAGTTCTGCAAGATAAACTAAACAGTTAGAAATAGTAGGATAATACTGCCCAGAAAATTTATTTGTAGCAACATGAAATCTTTCTAAAAATCTACAAGCATTTTAACATTAGCCCAATCCGCATTTGTAAGGTGCTCATCATCATCACTTACATGAGCATTAAACATTGAGTTTATGGGGTTTCCATATTCATATGCAACAATTGAACTTTCATACATGTAATTCCATCTAGTTGGACAAGGTTTAGGAACCTTTCTTTCTCTTAGGCCAAATTCATCGCATCTTTTAAAATATTCTCTAAGTCTACTTCTACGGTTTGAATAAAAAAGCCAGTGAAGAGCCATTTTAACCTTTTCAATTTCAACATTTAAAATTCTCATACCATCTGAAAAATGTCACTAAATGCAGGATTTAGTGTAGTGGTAAGCAAGGCTACAACATTAGTGTTACTAGTAGCATTATCAATTAATTATTCTATAAGAAATAATACGCTTTTGCATTATCCAGTCCTCATCAATCCAATGACTGGTAATAGTAAGATAATCACAGTCATTACAACTTCTACCAATATCAGTAGTAATAGCAACACGACAATTAATATGAGTAAATAAATAGCCAAATATTGTTCATATTCATGTTTATATTTATAGATGTCGCTCTTGGTTGTGCGAGGCCATCCTTTATAAGTAGGATTAAAAACGTTTCTAATATAATGCACAAAGTGAGGGTTAGACGGAAAACTGTAGGGTAAGCACATAACTGTAACCATTTTTGCCAATTCTTCCCCATCTTTTCTTGGGTCATAATATAAAATACCAGGTAGTAACAGGAGGGGTCAGACGGGGCATCATTTGGATTAGTTGTGTGACGACCCAAATTGTTTAAGGAAATTGGAAAGCTACGGCACCCGGCCTTCCTGTGAGTGGTTGAAAACGGACGTCGTTTGACGTGATTCGGAAAATTTGATGTTTTGTTTGAAAGAGTTATTTTTTGGATAGGCCATGGGTTGCATTTTGAACTTAAAAGTTTGCTGGTGTGAACAGACCTGCAGGCTTCGCAATTTAGACCTCGCAAAGCGATCACTGTGTCGCAAATGCGAAGGTCCCAAAAATTAAATGCGCAAGCTTACACTTAAACGATTTTGTTTTCATATTTTCTCAAACCCAAACACACTTAGGCGATTTTTCAAGAACAAGTCTTCTTTCAAATCAATTGTAAGTTGGGGTTGATTCATTTAGCACTTATTGATGTAATTAAGTAACTTGTGACTAGATTCGAGAGGATTGGTGGTGGATTCAAGGGGTAAAGCTATAATTGAGACTTGAGTTGTGTTCAAGGCATCGAGGTAAGTGTTTGGTCTAACCCTAGTTTGAGGGATTAGGAGTTGAGTCTTATTTGCTATTTGCTTCTTGTTGAGTACGATGTATTCTTAAATGACACTTCGGGATATTGAGTAAAGATTTAGTTTATTCTCGTGGACTTTATTTATGCTTGAGTACTGGTATTAATCGAGCTGAGTAAGAGTTGAGCTAGGATTTGGTTATAGCTCCTTATCGGGAAATTTTTATTATATTGCTTTTGTTTCCTTGCCGGAAATTTTATTGTGACTTGAGTTGACTTGAAATGGGAGAGGGTGGTACGCCTACCACAAGAGATTTATGAAATGGGAAGCGGGTGGTACGCCTACCACGAGATTTAATGAAATGGGAGCGGGTGGTACGCCTACCACGAGATTTAATGAAATGGTAGCGGGTGGTGCACCTACCACGAGATTTAATTATTGAGAAATGAGATCGGGTTGCACGCTTGTAACGAGATATGTACTACAGTGAAATCTGCTTTTATTTCCCTTATCCGTGTTAGAGTTAAATTATTGATGTTCTTTATTATTATTTTCTTGAAAATCTTTATTATCTGTTATCCCCGAAGCATGTTCCCCTCCCATTTAAAATGTTTGTTCTTGTTATTTTCCCGTTGTAGATATATATATATATATATATATATATATATATAACTATACAGGTTTATGTGGTAGTCCTGTCTAGCCTCGTCACTACTTCGCCGGGGATAGGCTAGGCACTTACCAGCACATGGGGTCGGTTGTGCTGATACTACACTCTGTGCTCTTTTGCACAGATCCAGGTTCTGGACAGCAGCAGTAGCTCGGGAGCCAGCCTTCAGTCCACTGAGACTCCGAGGTAGCCTTGCACGCGTCCGCAGGTCCGGCGTCTCCTCTATCTTTTATTTCATTCTGTTATCTCATGTATTCGATACAAACAATATTATATTTCTTTCAAATGGTTGTATTTAGCACTCTTAGTAGTCCGTGGATGATGTGACACCAGTTCTTGGGTAGAGGCACATGTTGAATTCCGCATTATTGTTCAGCTTATTTAATTTAAGTTTTCCGCTTTAATTTCATATTCCGCTTGTTAAATTTTGTAGATTATTAACTGTTGGATTATAACTGTTAACGAATTTAAAAATGGGTAAAGGTAATCTGTTCAGAAATTGGCTTGCCTAGCTCACATTAGTAGGCGCCATCACGACTCCCGAGGGTGGAAAATCCAGGTCGTGACAAGTTGGGTTAACTTCAGATAGGACTAGTGGGTGTATCGTCATCTGGTTGCGTTTCATCCAAATCTATTTCCTGCTCATCTTCTTCATCAATAGTTGGATTACCATAAAAATAATTCATATATTCATGATCTAAGCGTTCACCACCTCCAATATTATGCACATATTGACTCTCAGTAAATTGTAATAAAGTATTATCACTATCAAGAATAGGAGCAGGTGGAGGGCGGGTATGGGGTTTGGGTAGGGGAGCCCGGAGAATTAGAGGAGGAATAGACTGGCCACTAGATTCACCACTCTTGGATTTTCCCTTATTTTTACTAAACATTTTTGTAAGGAATAGGCCATCTTAATTATAATAATACAAAGTAAATAAAACAAACAAAACTATAATATTAAAACTAAAGAGTTGGATGAGTTTACCGAAGTAACGAACAACTTGTTGAAAATCAATTATCGTTGAAGACTTGAATACTTAAATTCACCAACTTCACAATTTTTCACATAAATTGCAACAATAAAGTAACCAATTATAGAAGAAAATTAGAGAGAGATTGATGATTTTGTGAGAAAAATGAAAGAATGAGGGGGTATTTATAGTTGAAAATAGGGAAAAAGTATAATTATAAAAAATTTAGGGTTAAATAAAAGTTTGGGGGGGGGTCAAATGACTATTTTACAAAGCCCAAACGGCTATTTTTGCAGGCAAACAGCCATATTTTAAATGTTGCAACGGTTAGAAAATTTTTTGGAATTTTTTTTTTTAAAAAAAAATAGTCGTTGGACCCGTTTGAGCCCGGTTAGGACCGGTTGAACCGGTCCACTTAGCACCCGGTCCCGGGCCCAAACGGTCCGGTCCTCACGAGCTTCTTCAAAGAACAGGCCCACTTAGCAGGCCCACCCCTTTGTCCCGAGCTTAAACGGTTAGGCCTATTTAGGCCCACTACCCTAATGGGCTCGCGTGCCTGGGCCGGTCCCGTGCCTAACCGGCCCACATGCCAGCCTTATCGTAGGTAAGTGATTCTCAACTTATTTCTTTCAATCTTTCACTTCATTTTACAAGATTTCAACCTAGAATCTAAGGTTTTCATGGTGGAATTGGGGATTATTGGGTAGAAGCTAGGGATTTCGAAATTTGGAGATTTAAACCTCAAATTGAGGTCGGATTCCAAAACTAATTGTATATCCGGGCTCGGGAGTGAATGGGTAATCGGGTTTTGGTCCGAATTTCGAGTTTGGACCAAGCGGGCCGGAGTGTTGACTTTTGTTGACTTTTTCCAAAATGGTCTAAATTGAATTCCTTGCTATCATGGGTAGTTCCTAAGGCTTAACTTGAATTGTTTGGTTGGTAATTTGCTAGATTCTATTGGTCCGGAGGCTTGTGTGAAGGGAAAAGCTGTGATTGAGGTTTGAGTTTTTCCGTGGGATCGAGGTAAGTATTGTGTCTAACTTTGACTCGAGGGATTAGGGATCCCCGACTTAATTCTTATGTGAAATCCATGTGAGTGGCGTATAGGTGAGGTGACGAGTACCTATGCGCTGCCAATTTATCTATTTTGTCTGTTTCCTTCTCGTTCCTACTAAATTGTTTTCATGCCTTAACTGTTACATGCCTTATTGATATTTCCTTGTTTAGTTGCTACTTGTCGGAAATTATTTTCGTTGTTAAAAGTATTGGATATCACGTAGTTCCATTGTTTCATATTATTGGTTTGAGCTGGTTATCAATGTTTATTAGTATACTTTAGATTGGTTTCGCTGAGTAGTATTATTTGTGTGAAGTTTCATGATGTACAAGCTTTCCGTCTGTTTTGGTTTGAGGTTTTTGAATATTGTGGAGAGTTTTGAGCTAAGTTGTGAAATTTCTGTTCTTATTGTGTGATTGGTACTGATATGGTGAGATCGGATTGCACGCCGCAACAGGAGGAATAAGGGTAAAATATTATTATATGGTGGGATCGGGTTGCACGCCACAACAAGGGGAATAAGGGTGATATATTAAGGAGTAATAAAGGTGAATTGCTATTGTACGGTGGGATCGGGTTGCACGCCGCAACAGGAGGAATAAGAGTGGATTGATATGGAGTAATAAGGGCGAGTTCATTTTGATGTTGATTGTATGGTGGGATCGGGATGCGCGCCGCATCAGTTTATGTGTTTATGTATCTTTGTTCTACTGTGTAGGTTATTCTGTAGTTTTGTATCTCACTTAAGGATTGGTTATAGCCGGGTATTGATAAGATACTTGAGTTTTGTATTCATTCCTTGCAAGTTACTGTTTCATTTTGTTCCGTACTTCATTCTGCTTTATTACATACTGTATACAGGTTATATTGTAATTGGTCTGCCGTAGCCTCGTCTCTACCTCGTCGAGGTTAGGCTCGACACTTACATGGAGTCGGTTGTACTGATACTGCACTCTGCACTTTCTTTGCAGGTTTCGGAGCAGGTAGTGGCTGATTGAGAGGTTGCTGCAGGTTCACAGTTTGGAGACCCAAGGTAGTCCTGCTGGCGTCCCCTTCTACATTTCTACATTACTTTTTTCCTTCTTTTCAAAACAGTTATAATTTCTTTCAGACTGATGTTTGTAGAAAATATTAGTATGTTCGTGAGTGGTGACACCGGATTCTAGGTAATAATAGCTACAATATTGCTACTTGTATATATACACGGAGGCTATTTACTTACTTCCGGAATAATTTATACTTGTTTTAGACTGCTTACTCTTAAATCATTGAAACGTAAAGGAAATTGGTTAATAATAGTCTAACATTGACTTGCCTAGCAAGTGTGATGTTAGGCGCCATCACGGTCCCGAGGGTGGGAATTCCGGGTCGTGATTACTGAAGAATATTGACCTAGATTTAAAATACTATCACGTAGATGTGCTAAATTGATGTTAGGATCGAAATAACTAGGTGTCATGCGAAAGCTAATAAAGCAAATCTTAAACGAGTGGTCCGGTCAATTGACCTACGTCCTCAAGCGGAGATGAGCAATTCACTATATAAAAGAGTGTACAAAATATCGAGATACAACCTCACAAAAAGGCACACACAAGCAGAGGTGTATCTAGGATTTTAAGAACATGGGTGGACCATTATCTTTAAGATAAATGCTTGGTTCAATGATATAAAACTCATGGTGATAACAAGTTGACGAGCAAACTATATTAATATTATATTCACAAAAATATCATTTTATTATAAAACAATAAAAGAAGAAGAAGAGTATTGCATAGAAAAGTATAGAGATAATTCTTATTGAATTGGGATGATTTCACTACAAGAAATCTACCTTATTGTGGCGACCAATGTTGCCACAATTGCCCAAAAGTCGCCACTATAAACATATAGCAGCAACCTTGGATTCGCTGCATGTACTCCCGTTACTGAAGGTTATTAGTGACGATTTTTTGTAATCGCCACTAAAAGCCACAATTTATGGCAACTAAACTCATCACAATAAGCAAGCAAATACTCTTAGAAAATGGCTTTTAGTGACGACTTAGTCGCTACAAAACCATGGTATATTCAGCAGCGTCTCCATCGCCACAATAGTTTGATGTTTAGTGACGACTGTCGCCACAAATAGGTTTTTCTTGTAAAAAAAAAAATTATGATGCTGCACTATTTTTACAAATATTGCCCAAATGTATTAGAATAATCCATAACGTTCGAAGAGACAGCGATAAAAACATTTCTCAAACAAAGTTATATCAGTACTTTTTATTAACACATTCATAACATATTGTAGTTGCACATATACATGAAATGCACAAAAGAACAAAGATAAATATAATGTTTTGGAGCTCCTCCTCGGCTAGGACCATTCCTCCTCCCCTAAAGAACATGATTTTGGAATCAACTAACAAACTTCATGTCCTAGATGCAGCCAAAGGTGGGAGAGAAAAAGCCTGACCAAAACCAAGAAAGGATAATATTGGCAGCTCCCATTGTTCCGCTCCTTGGTACTGCCCATAAAAAGGTGCATCTTTATCCTTTGCGCACACTTTGATAGATTAGTTACAACGTACAAAGAAAATTCAAGGAGATTTACTGGACTAACACATTCAGATACTGTCACGACCCGGATTTCCCACCCTCGGAAGTCGTGATGGCGCCTACTAGTGAAAGTTAGGCAAGCCAATTATTCCAATTATTTAACCCTTTTCATTTTTAATCCTTTAACAATTCCAAAACAACATAACAAAAGCAGCGAAAATAATAATAACAAAAAAATAATAATGCAGAAGACGAAATCTGATAGTTTAGATTAATAAAAACTATGGAAGTCTAAGTACAATTCTACCCAGGATTTGGTGTCACAATGTCACGGACCATCTACGAATACTACAAATAAAGTGTGAATAGAATTACACGAATTTGTCTCTGAATAAGTAAAAACAGAAAGGAAATGATAGAAGAAGACGCCAAGGTCTGCGGACGCCTGCAGGACTACCTCGGGTCTCCACCACTGGACTGAAGGCAGCAACCTCACTGTGGTCCAAAAGCTACAGCACCGAGATCTGCACACAGTGCAGAGTGTAGTATCTGCACAACCGACCCCATGTGCTGGTAAGTGCCTAGCCTAACCTCGGCGAAGTAGTGACGAGGCTAGGACAAGACTACCAATTAAACTTGTGCAGTTATATCATATACAACAAGTAATATTGACAGAAACTAGTAGTTAAAGATGGGAAGGGGAAACATGCTGCGGGGGAATATCAAGTAACAACAGAAAATCCATAGGTAAATATAAAGAACACTATAACTAAATTATCAGCAAGAATCAGGGAATCAAAGACAAGTGCACGGCATCACCCTTCGTGCTTTACACTCTCAAAATCATGCACGGCATCACCCTTCGTGCTTTACACTCTTCCTCACCCAAGAAACAATCACAAAGCAATTTGGGCAAGGGAATCAATAACATCACAATAAAATCAAGTAACAACAGAAAATCAATAAATAAACGTAAAGAACACCATAACTCAATTATCAGCAAGAATCAGGAAAATCAAGGACAAGTGCACGGCATCACCCTTCGTGCTTTTACCTCACATAACCATGGCACAGAATTATCCTTCATGCATTATCACTCATATCAAGGCACCATTGTACATCGTGCAACACGGCATCACCCTTCGTTCTTTAACCTCACAATATCGGCACGGCATCACCCTTCGTGCATTAACACTCTCTTACAAATATCATGCACGGAATCACCCTTCGTACTTTTACACTCTTCCTTACCCAAACAACAATCACAAAGCAATAAGGGCAAGGGAATCAATAAAATCACAACAAAATCCCAGCAAGGGAACAATAGTATAACAACAATATCCCGGCAAGGGAAACAATATCAAAGGCAATAATATCCCGGCCATGGAGATAATATTAAAAGCAATAACATCCCGGCACCCCGGCAAGGGAGAAAATTTCATAAACCTCTTCTCTTTTTCCACAATTACTTCACAACTCAATTCACAACTTGAGCCAACGCTGTACAATGTTCAATTACCAATAATACTTCCGCAACTCAATTCACACCTTGAGCCAACGCTCTACAATGTTCAATTACCAATAATACTTCCACAAATAAATTCACAACTTGAGTCAACGCTCTTCAATGTTCAATTCCAATAATACTTCCACAAGCCTTGTTCAACAATAGATATCATCACATAAAGCATGAACAATATGAATCGGAGTCATATTTATCAAAGTATAAGACTCACGGACATGCTTGACACCGACGTATAGATACTCGTCACCATGCCTATACGTCGTACTCAACAATTAACACATAGAAAATAAGACACAACTCCTAATCCCTCAAGCTAAGGTTAGACCAAACACTTACCTCGATGCCACGAATACAATTCAAGCCTCAACTACCGCTTTACCTCTTGTTTCCACCACCAATTTGCTTGTATCTAGCCACAATTTACTTAAAGATATCAATAAATTCTAAATGAATCAATTCTAATGCATGAAAATAGGTTTTCTAAAGCTTTTCCCAAAAAGTCAAAAATCGACCTCGGGCCCACAAGGTCAAAACCCGAGGTTCGAACCAAAACCCAATTACCCATTCACCCCGGAGCCCGTATATATAATTGGTTTTGGAATCCGACCTCAATTTGAGGTCTAAATCTCCAAATTTCAATATTCCTAAGTTCTACCCAAAAATTCCAAATTCCACCATGAAAATCCTAGATTCTACGATGAAATCTTGTAAAAAGAAGTTAAAGAGTGAAAGAAATGAGTTTAAAATCACTTACTTGTGTTTTGGGGAAGAAAGAGTGTTTGAAAAGTCGCCTCTTATGTTTTAGGTTTTTGAAAAATTAAAAAGTGGCTGAAAAGTCACGTTTATATACTCCTCTCAGACCCTCACCGCGGATCGCATGAAAAGGACCGCGGCCGCGGAGCTCCACCGCGGACCGCAAAATATCGAGCGCGGTCGTGAAAACATAGCCTTGCTCATCGCGGATCGCATAGAATCCCACCGCGGTCGCGAAGACCCGCGGTCGCGAAGATTTACTGCAGATCGCGAAGCCTGGTTCAGAGACCTGCAACTTCTCTGAACCTACAACAGTTATTTTCCAAGTCCAAATGCATTCCGTGGCCTATCCAAAACTCACCCGAGCCCTCGGGGCTCCAAACACAACATGCACGCTAGTCCAAAAACATCATACGGACTTGCTCGTGCTATCAAATCATCAAAATAACATCAACATCTATGAATTAAACCTCAAGTTCATGAAATCACTCAAGAACATCAAAATTATTATTTTCTCAACTATAGGTCCGTTTTATACCAAGCCAATTACGATCTTTACCAAATTTTACAGATTCAACTTAATCATTATTTCAAACTTGTACCGGGCTTCGGAACCAAGAAACGGGCCCGATACCATCAAGAAAATGCATCAATTCACTTCTAAAAACCTTTATATTTTCCAAAAAACAATTTTCTTTAAAAATTTGTTTCTCGGGCTTGGGACCTCGGAATTCGATTTCGAGCATACGCCCAAGTCCCATATTTTACTACGGACCCTACGAAACCGTCGGGTTACGGGTCCGGGTCCGTTTACCAAGAATGTTGACCAAGGTCAACTTTATTCAATTTTAAAAGCCTATTTCCATATTTTACTTAGTTTTTCACATAAAAACTTTCCGGAAACGCGTCCCGACTGCGCATGCAAATCGAGGTGGGACAAAAAGAGGCTTTTAAGGCCTCGGAACCCAGAAGGTTATCATATCCTCCACCTCTAAAACAACCGTTCGTCCTCGAACGGATATAAGAAAGAAGTAACTGAGTCGGAGAAAAGATGGGGATATCGGCTCCGCATATCGGACTCGGACTCCTAGGTCGCTGCCTCAACAGGCTGACCTCTCCACTGAACACGAACAGAAGGGAAACTCTTCGATCTCAACTGACAAACCTGCCGGTCTAAAATATCTACCGGCTCCTCCTCATAGGACAAGTCCTTGTCCAGCTGGACAGTGCTGAAGTCTAACACGTGGGATGGATCGCCGTGATACTTCCGAAGCATGGACACATGAAACACTTGATGCACGATTGATAAACTCGGCGGCAACGCAAGTCTGTAAGCCACCTCTCCTACTCGATCAAGAATCTCAAACGGGCCAATGAATCTAGGGCTAACCTTGCCCCACTTCCCAAATCTCATTACGCCCTTCATAGGCGACACCGGACGCAACACCCGCTCGCCGACCGTGAATGCCACATCACGAACCTTACGGTCGGCATAACACTTTTTCCTGAAGTGAGCTGTACGAAGCCTATCCTGAATAAGCCTGACCTTATCAAAGGCATCCTGTACTAGATCCGTACCCAACAACCGAGCCTCTCTCAGCTCAAACCAACCAACCGGCGACCGATACCGCCTACCATATAAAGCCTCATCGGGAGCCATCTGAATGCTCGACTAGTAACTGTTGCTGTAGGTAAACTCCTCCAAAGGCAAAAACTAATCCCATGAGCCTCCAAAGTCAATAACACAAGCTCGGAGCATATCCTCCAAAATCTGAATAGTACGCTCGGACTGCCCGTCCGTTTGAGGATGAAATGATGTGCTCAACTCGACCCGTGTGCCCAACTCATGCTGAATCGCCCTCCAAAAATGTGAAGTAAACTACGTACCTCGGTCAGAAATGATAGACACGGGCACACCATGAAGACGAACAATCTCCCGGATATAGATCTCAGCTAACCTCTCAGAAGAATAAGAAACCGCCACAGGAATGAAATGCGCTGACTTGGTCAGCCTATCAACAATAACCCATACTGCGTCGAACTTCCTCTGAGTCCGTGGGAGTCCAACAACAAAGTCCATAGTGATACGCTCCCACTTCCACTCAGGAATCTCAATCTTCTGGAACAAACCACCAGGTCTCTGATGCTCGCACTTTACCTGCTAACAATTCAAACACCGAGCTACATAGGCAACAATGTCCTTCTTCATCCTCCTCCACCAATAATGCTATCGCAAATCCTGATACATCTTAGCGGCGTCCGGATGAATAGAGTACCGGGAACTATAGTCTTCCTCTAGGATCAACTCTCGAAGTCCATCCACATTAGGCACACAAATACGACCCTGCATCCTCAAAACTCCATCATCCCCAATTGTAACCTGCTTGGAACCTCCGTGCCGCACTGTGTCCCTAAGAACACACAAATGAGAATCATCATACGGCCGATCTCTGATACGCTCAAATAATGAAGAACGAGCGACTGTGCAAGCTAACACACGCCTGGGCTCAGAGACATCCAAACTCACGAACTGATTGGCCAAAGCCTGAACATCCAAAGCAAGCGGTCTCTCACTGACTCGAATATACGCAAGACTGCCCATACTGGCTGACTTTCTACTCAATGAATCGGCCACCACATTGGCCTTCCCCGGATGATATAAGATGGTGATATCA
Organism: Nicotiana attenuata; assembly: GCF_001879085.1. Lineage (NCBI taxonomy): Eukaryota > Viridiplantae > Streptophyta > Magnoliopsida > Solanales > Solanaceae > Nicotiana > Nicotiana attenuata. The sequence goes on along the minus strand of NW_017673061.1, from coordinate 21,528 downwards.
TAGTCTTTCAACAGCTCCAACCACCTTCTCTGCCTCAAATTTAGTTCATTCTGCTTGAACAAATACTGTAGACTCTTATGATCCATGAACACCTCACATGACACGCCATAGAGATAGTGCCTCCAAATCTTCAGCGCGTGAACAATGGATGCTAACTCCAAATCATGAACTGGATAATTCTTCTCATGAATCTTCAACTACCGCGAAGCATATGCAATGACCTTGCCATCCTGCATCAACACCACACCAAGTCCAATACGAGATGCGTCACAATAAACCATATATGGCCCTGAACATGTGGGCAAAATCAACACCGGCGTCGTAGTCAAAGCTGTCTTGAGCTTCTGAATGCTCGCCTCACACTCGTCCGACCACCTAAACTGGGCACCCTTTTGGGTCAACCTGGTCATCGAGGCTGCAATAGATGAAAACCCCTCCACAAACCGACGGTAATAGCCTGCCAAACCCAAGAAACTCCAGATCTCTGTAGCTGATGTGGGTCGAGGCCAGTTCTTGACTGCCTCTATCTTCTTCGAATCCACCTGAATACCCTCTATTGATACAACGTGGCCCAAGAATGCGACTGAACTCAACCAAAACTCACACTTCGAAAACTTAGCATACAACTGACTATCTCTCAGAGTCTGAAAAACCACTCTCAAATGCTGCTCATGCTCCTCCCGGCTGCGGGAATAAATCAAAATATTGTCAATAAAGACTATCACGAACGAATCCAAGTAAGGCCTGAACACTCGGTTCATCAAATCCATGAAAGCTGCTGGAGCATTCGTTAACCCAAACGACATCACCATGAACTCATAATGCCTGTATCGAGTGCGAAAAGCTGTCTTAGGGACATCAGATCTGAACTCTTTGGATGTGATCCCTCCCTTCTCAGCTTCCCATGGAACATCTGCTCCAGGGCATAGTTTGGACACCAACCACTCCTCTGAGGCACAGTCTTTTGCACGAAATGGGGCCATAGCATGGTTTGCCAGGTGATACACTTAATTCACAACTTCAGCTCTAAAGTGCACCATTTTGCCGCGAATTCTCATCTTTGGCTTCTTTAACCTGATAGCTGGTAGATTGGCGTAAAACTCCTTCACCCATTGCTCATTGGCTCGACAAGGTGAGGGGCAAAACAGTTCCATCCCATGTTTGTAAGCCTTTGATAGAACTCGGGAAGACATTCCGGGACGTTGTCCAGCAATATACCACTTTCCGGGAGCAACTTCTTCGAAATCAGTTTAGCATAGTACCGTTCTTGGCACTCCAATGACAAGAGTCGGTGTTGGTCATAGTTTTGCTCAGCTTCCAAGGGATTTTCATTTGCGGATCCTTCAGAGTTGGAGCTCATTTTCAGTTATGGTACCTGAAAACAAATGATAGGAGTGAAGACATGGTATGGCTATGAAGAACATTGCAAAATGAATCAATTATGCCAAAGGAATGATCGGACAGTCGAAACCCAGCTTTAGAAAAAATTTCAGTATTTTGAGATTTTCAAGTGACTGCTCTCTGATATCGCAAATGCCAAAAAATCTTCACAATTGCGAAGTTATTAGCAGACGCAATTGCGAGAAAATTTTGCAAATGCGAAGAATGCAGAACACTGATAGGGTCGCAAATGCGATGAAATTTTCGCAATTGCGAAGTTTGCTGGAATTGGGATTTTTCGCAATTGCGACCACCTCTTCGCAAATGCGAAGTCGCAAATGCGAAGAGGCCATCGCAATTGCGAGCCATCGTCCCCAGCCAAGATTTTTCACAGAACACAGTACCTTTCCCCAAAAATTTTGACCAAGGGCTAACTTAAGAGAGCCCAAGCAATTTTCAAACACATATTCATGCAATAAACTTTATAGACGACCATAAATTACAAACATATCAATGATTTGGCCAAGAATTTCATTCGAGCCTTTCATCGATCACATAAGAAGCACAAAAATTCACTTCTATTTGACAAGCCCTGGGTACTCAAACTTCCCCATTTTTTTTTAGCAAAGACCAAACCTCACACTCTCAACCAACCTCACCCAGAAATCAACTTACGATTTGAACAATTTTTTTAAACAATTTCGGGCAAAGGAAATGTCACCCATTTGAAAAGTAGGGTTGCAGAGAAACTAAGAAAAAGAAGAAGTGATTAAGCTTCCATACATGGACTCTTGCAATTAGGAGTGAGAGACAGTGGAGTTTTACAGTAGGGAGAGTGAGGGAGACAGAGGTTTGAGAGCCTTAGAGTTTTTCTTCACTTTTGTTAAAACTGGTGAACGAACTTGTTTTACCTCTCTGATGTCGCAATTGCGACACAGTGATCGCAACTGCGAAGATTAATAAGTCGCAATTGCGAAAAAACCTTGGGAAATGCGATGGTTAAGGTTCGCAAATGCGAACCAATTTCCGCAAATGCGAAGGAAAATTTCCGCAAATGTGCCCCAACCTACTCAAATCAACTCCAAAAATTATGAAACTTGGCAGATAGGTTAGAAACAATATAATAAGATATTCTAAAAAGGAAAATTTAAAAAATGACATAAAAAAATTTGAAAACGATGGGTTGCCTCCCACCAAGCGCCTAATTTAACGTCGTGGCACAACGCAACTCAACTTCACCACTTTTCTCGCCACTTGGACGATATGAATTAGGCACCCAACTTGGAATCAAGCTTGTGACCACAAGCGGTGGAGGGTGGTAAGTTGATGATCAAGCCAAACCTCAATTTCTTCATTTTGCATTTCTTGGCTTTCATATGAGGAATGTCATTTTGCCTTCTTGTTCCCTCAAATTGTAAGATGTATGGTTTTTGCCTTTCTTCCTCTCAATCCCTCATTGACTCGTGTAGTTCAATTCCCATATCACCACACAATTCCAATGTTGAAAAATGCTTGGAATGTGACATCAACCCTCCAAATTGCAATTCTTCCCGGATTTTGACATCCTCTTTTTTCCCCGGACTAGAGTCAATCTCAACCAAATTTTCATTCACACCGGTTGACTCTAATTCCATATTTTTCTTGGCATCACTAACACTCATGGAGTCGGTTGGCGGATGTTCAATTCTTGATTCCTCAAAGTAGAGCTCACTTTCTTCCTCGAAATTGGACTCTTCTTGACTTCCTTCCACACTCTCAAGTTAGTGGGCATAGTGAGCCTCAACCAATATTTTCATTAGATCTTCCAAAGTGCAGATATGTTCATCATTGTGAGTCAAGCTTTGTTTCAAGTCCTCAAGTGCAAAGTTGTGCTTCTCCTCATTTGCAAGAATGGTCTCCAACATGAGCGTCATCTTCTCATTTTGAGCATTTGAGAGTTCTTCTTGGTTTTGATCAAGCGCCAAGGAAGGATTTTCGGCTTCCACATCTAAGGGAATTCTTGGCTATCATTTCCTTCCAAGGCCTTTTGGACCTCTAAAGCTTCAAGCATTTCTCCCATTCGTGAGTGCAACCTTTCAAGTGCCAAGTCATTTTGGAGACTATTCTCCAAAAGCTCCTCCAAGGCACTTTGTTCTTTGCTTCCTCCTTCAATTAGGCATTCTAACATGAGCTTGAACTCTCCATTTTGACCAAGCTCAACTTCTTCCATTTCCATAGCCATATCATTTTCATCACAAAAAATAGAATCATCATAGCGGGGGCTTGGGGAAGGGAAGGACAAATAATCAAAATCATCCCAATGACCATTTTGACGATCACACTTATCACAAATTCTCCACTCATGGGTTTGAGATTGTGCGCACAATCCGCCCCCGGGAGAATTTAAAAATTTTTGCCACGAGTGTGGTCCTCCACAATAAGGACAAGGGTCATCAAAGTATGAACAACTACCATCCGACCAATCTTCATTAAATGATGCTAATTTTCAAAACTAACAAAATAAACAAGAAACAAACAAGAAAAATATACCAAGGTAAGAAAAATTAATTACACAAATATTCACAAGTTTGAACCAAAGCACTTACGCTTATTTCTCAAACAACCTAAATTACGCCAAATTGTTCCCCGGCAGCGGCCCCAATTTTGATGACGTCCAAATCTACTACTAAAAAGTAAATAGACATGGTCGCATGCAATATAATTTACCCAAATATGAGTCGGGGTCGAATCCCACGGAGAACAATATGTAGGCGATTAGTGATGTAAGAGAATTATCACTTGTTATGCAATGCCAAACACTTAGAATTAGTTTTAGAAAATATTTATACCTAAATGCGGAAATGTAAACTAATCTTGAAAGCAAGTAAAATGAACAATGGCTACAAGTATGGATGCATCAGGAATTACACTCAAGTAACGATCCAATGTATTTCATGATTTTACAAATAAGAGCGAGTTTATGTTAATTAGCCACGGGTAATAATTCTATATTAGCTTCTTCCAAAGACTAACAAGACTTCCTAATTGAGTTATCCCTAAAATAATTAGGAGATTAAGCACACTCGGATATGGCTACAAGTAGTTCAATCCTATCCCCAGGTAGAATCTATAAAATAAGGGTTAAAGCCTCAAGTTATTATTAATTAATATTTCCCAACCCCAAATAATCTTTCCCAAAATTAATTCAGAGTTAATGGGCGAGTCCAACGGTTAGCTAATCCCTTTGGAAACATTAAAGAACAAGAATAATTAAAGAAACAATAACTCACTTCATAAAAGGATAAAAATCATTCAATACATAAGCACAACAAGGTATTTAATCCACACTTTAAACATGATTATTTCCATAAACAAGATTCAAGCGTTGAAATAAACACGAGACACTTAGATATACAATAAAAAGCAAGGAAATGAAGAAATGAGTACAAATGAGTAAGAAATTCTTAACCACAATCTTCAAAATCCAAGTGTAAGTGCATAAACCCTAGCTTCCAACCTTGTTCTCTCTGGCCCTAAGACTGAAAATAAGCCAAAAGATATGCCAAAGATATTTTACGGATGAGCTGGTTTGGGTATTAAAGGGTTTGGGGCAAAAAAATGTGAAATTACAGAAGTGCCCAGAACTGAAGCACGATTTTCGTATTTGCGAACCAAAGTTCGCAATTGTGAACTATGACTACACTGTTTGACTTCGCATTTGCGGTCAGTACTTCGCATTTGCGAAGGCTGACTGCCTGGTTGAATTTCGCATTTGCGAAGACAGCTTGTATAGTCGTTCTTCGCAATTGCGAGAAACTACTCGCAATTCGCATCACTGCTATCTTCGCAATTCCCAGGCATATGTCGCATTTGCGACAACTGAGGCCCCTTTCCAGATTTTCCTCTTTTTAGCTTCTTTTTTACTTGTTTCACTTGGTTTCTTCAACATCACTTCTAAATCACATAGAACCTGTAATATAGAAATAAATGGCATTAAACACGTGATTTTATCACTCAAACATAGCAAAAATATAGGCTTAAAGACAAGATAAGTTGGTAAAATACCAACTTATCAATCCCCCAAACTTAAACTATTGCTTGTCCTCAAGCAATGAAAGCAACAAGATCTCCTCCTAAGTATTTAACTCAACATTGCATCCTTATCATACCAAGCAAAAAAGGTCTACTATAAGCACAAACGCATGACTTCGATTGGTACCAACAATTAATCTAAAGCATATGAATTGCCGAACACTTTTCATGAACTTCATTACATTTCAAGTGCTCAAGCACTACGCAAATCAAAGTAGCAAATCAAGTCATGACACCAAAGCTTCAAAATGTGCCTCTCTATCACAATTATCTTTCTTTGGTCATTCCTTCCAATAGAAAATGGGATTAAATTCACAACTCAAATCTCATGTGCCCTCACATTTAAGAGAGAATCCCACACTCATAAATTTTAATTCAAAGCAATAATGGGATATCAAATGGAAAGAATTAACTCTCTCTCACAAAGATGTTCAAATGCATACAAGGAGTACCATAGGCTTGCCCTTCATGTATTTCTCCACTAATATAGACAACTTGGTTCAGAATCAATTAGGACTTAAAGGGTTGTGGTTTAGGCTTTTGGTTAAGGTAGGGCACAATTTTGGTTAGAGTCACTCAAAACCTCCCCAAGCACTACAAAATTTACAATCAAAGTCCACTTCCTTCAAAACTATTCTCCATCCTTTCTTCACTTTTTCATTCCACACCTAATCTTTCTTTTATTCACAACTTCTTATTATTTTATTTTTTTCTTCCTTCCTTTTCAAAATCAAGGAAGGTTTCACTTTTTATTTTATTTTTTTTATTTTCTACCTTCCACCTTTTAAACAACTTCCATATCATAACTTTTCCAACCTTCACCCCCAAAATTTGGCTTTTAGCCTATGTTTACACTTTCAAAGTACTTAGGGAGGTAGGGTGCCAAAAGCTAGATCAATAAAGAACAACGGATTAAAGCTTGTAACATGGTTGCCAAAGAACAAAGTTAAAGGCTCAAAATGGGTTGACTAGGGAAAATATTCAAGGGTAGGAAATTTAAGGCACAATAGCAGTCCAAGGAAGGCCTAATATCATTTTTCAAACCAAGTTAGTCTATGATTTCGCCTTGAAGCACATTCCGGGCAAGTTCTAGACTACAAATAATGCAAAAGAACTCACAATAAATCTCAATACATATGGAACATGAACACTCAAGTGGAATACAAATCCAAAATCCAATTGAAACCAATGACTCAAAGAGGTTACATATAGAATAGGAAGCTATTTAGTGAATCAAAGAGCCAAAATTTGAGTCTAAAAGTCATCACATCTTTACTTCAATTATTTTTCTTTTTCAACAACCAAAAATTCATATGCCGAGGTTTAAATCATGTTGGTACCAAGCAAGCCACAACTCGGTCAATGGGCACAAACCCCAACTCAAACCATTTATTATTCCTAAATTAACATAAGCTATATCTAAACTACAAGACTAATTCCCTTAAGAAAGTCGTCTATCTATCCATCATCGGGAAAAGTCGACAAAAAATTTACTAATAATTACCCGATTCAAAAAGAAAATTGGCTTCCTCGGAAAAAGAACCATGGTACAAAGAAAACCAAGGATATCGCCACTAACCTAAAACATACTATATAAAAAAAGTTAGAATCTAATAACCAAAATTAAGAAGCTAATAAACATCAAGTAACTAAAACGTAATATATATAAAAACAAGAATTCAAGAAGCTAATTAACATACTAAAATCACACATCACATGAAAATACAATAACAAAATGAAAAAAACCAAAGTACCAATCTGCCATATCCACAGTTATCCACAATTATGCAAGAACAACAGTTATACAAGAAGCCAGTCCCAACTAAAGATTTTGCAATGTCCCCAATGCAACTAAACATGATGGAGTAAAATGCTGGAAAGTGCTCCCTGAATACTGCATCAGGTGCTCTCCTCGCTGTCTGACTCAGAGGCATCCTCCTCTCCTTCTTCCTCGGACCAAGCAATAGGAGCATCATCATCATCTACCGGCCTGGTCGATGGTATTGGGTCATGAGGCTTTAGGACTTTCCACAGCCCTTTCACACCTTTCCACATACGGGTGAAGAATTTATCTCTTTTCTTCTCCCTTTTCTTCATCTTGGTGTGTTCCTTCGCCAGACTGTCATGTGAACTGCTCAGCTTACCATGCGTCGTGGCCAGATCAGTGTATGCCTTCTCCAGTTTCTTAAGGTGATCCCCCTGATTCTTCTGATCATCAAGATACTTTTGAAACTCTTTCTTTGAAATGTGTGCAACGAGTCCCTCAGATGTTTCCCTAGGTCCCTGTGGAAGGCCAGCTACTAGGTCGCGAATTAGCTGTATTTCCTAACTAAGCATAGCAAATGAGCCTCCCGCAGAAGATGATGGCTGGCTACCCTGATCGATCTAAAAAGAAGGTATCAACTTTCTCTTTTTGCTCTTTACTGCGCCTCTCTCTCCTCTTTTCTTCAAAGGATTGATAGGCTTTCTCGACTCTATCCAGTTGTCTCCCGGAGCTTCTTCCACCCCAGAAAGTTGGCACAGCTCAGTGATAAGCGATGGGAATAACAATGATGTACTATTCTGGATCCGATACTCCCTCATTTCATTTGATGAAGATTTCACCAACATTTAGCTAAATACCATCAAGGATGCAGACTATCATTTGAGCTCTTGTAACCGGTACATTCCATATGTTCGGCATAGGGGAGATACGACTGCATATGATTGCCAGTCATATCTTTGCTTCGGTAGTGAACTCTTTGGATGTGATCCCTCTCTTCTCAGCTGCCCATGGAACATCCGCACCAGGGCATAGTTTGGACACCAACCACTCCCCCTGAGGCACAGTCTTTTGCACGGAATGGGGCCATATCATGGTTTGCCAGGTGATACACTTAATTCACAGCTTCAGCTCCAAAGTGCACCATTTTGCCGCGAATTCTCATCTTTGGCTTCTTTAACCTGATAGCTAGGAGATTGGCGTAAAATTCCCTCACCCATTGCTCATTGGCTCGGCAAGGTTGAGGGGCAAAACAGTTCCATCCCATGTTTGTAAGCCTTTGATAGAACTCGGGAAGACGTTCCGGGACGTTGTCCAGCAATATACCACTTTCCGGGAGCAACTTCTTTGAAATCAGTTCAGCATAGTACCGTTCTTGGCACTCCAATGACAAGAGCCGGTGTTGGTCATAGTTTTGCTCAGCTTCCAAGGGATTGTCATTTGCGGATCCTTCAGAGTTGGAGCTCATTTTCAGTTATGGTACCTGTCAACAAATGATAGGAGTGAAAACATGGTATGGCTATGAAGAACATTGCAAAATGAATCAAATATGCCAAAGGAATGATCGGACAGTCGAAACCCAGCCTTAGAAAAAATTTCAGGATTTTGAGATTTTCAAGTGACTGCTCTCTGATATCGCAAATGCCAAAAAGATATTCACAATTGCGAAGTTATCAGCAGACGCAATTGTGAAATAAACACTACACACTTAGATATCCAATAAAAAGCAAGGAAATGAAGAAATGAATACAAATGAGTAACAAATTCTTAACCACAATCTTCAAATCTTCAAAATCCAAGTGTAAGTGCATAAACCCTAGCTTTCAACCTTGTTCTCTAGCCCTAAGACTGAAAATAAGCCAAATGATATGCCAAAGATATTTTACAAATGTGCTGGTTTGGGTATTAAAGGGTTTGGGGCCAAAAAATGTGAAATTACAGAAGTGCCCAGAACTGAAGCACGATTTTCGAATTTGCGAACCAAAGTTTGCAATTGTGAACTATGACTGCACTGTTTGACTTCGCATTTGCGATCAGTACTTCGCATTTGCGAAGGCTGACTGCCTGGTTGACTTTCACATTTGCGTAGTACCTTTCGCATTTGCGAACACAGCTTGTATAGTCGTTCTTCGCAATTGCGAGAAACTACTCGCAATTCCCATCACTGCTATCTTCGCAATTCCCAGGCATATGTCGCATTTGCGACAACTGAGGCCCCTTTCCAGATTTTCCTCTTTTAAGCTTCTTTTTGACTCGTTTCACTTGGTTTCTTCAACATCACTTCTAAATCACATAGGACCTGTAATAAAGAAATAAATGGCATTAAACACGTGATTTTATCACTCAAACATAGCAAAAATATAGGCTTATAGACAAGATAAGTTGGTAAAATACCAACTTATCAATCACCCACCGGTATAGACACATATACAAGAGCACTCAAGGAATCACTGTGATAACTGCATGGGAGGCCTCAACCTCAGGCCTGGCTGGAGGAGCATAACATCGGGGCTGGGCCCCACCACTCTGAACTACATCTTTGTGACGGCCTCCTGCTGGCTGGCCTCCACCTCTAGCTGCCTGACCTCCACCTCTAATACCTAGCTCTACCTCCACCTCTAATAGCTCTACCTCCACCTCTAGTTGGCTGAGCGGGCGGCGGAACACTCGGTGCCTGAACCATGGCACGGGAACCCTGATGCTTAGAGTTGCCCGGTGTTCGAGGGCAAAATTTAGCAATATGCCTCGTATCGCCACAAGTATAACAAGCCCTCGGCTGCTGAGACTGCTGACCCTGACGGCCTGAATAACCACTCTGAAAACTCTAGAGCGGCGGTGCACCAATAGGAGCTGGTGGTGCACTGTAGGACTGCTGATCAGAATACTACATATGAGAACCACGGCCACCTGGAGCACCGTGAGAAGCCTGATGTGCTGAATGAAACGACCTGGAAGGATGGACCATACCGAAAGAATCCCTGCCTCCAGATGAGGCTCCACTGAATCGGCCCGAATGACGAGGCCTCTTGTTAGACCCCTGACCACTCCCCTGTGATAGAACCATCTCTATTCTCCTGGCCACATTGGCCGCATCCTGAAAAGAAATCTCGCTCCCCGTCTCCTTAGCCATCTGCAGTCGAATATGCTGAACGAGTCCCTCAATGAACCTCCTCGCCCTCTCTCTCTCGGTGGGAAGTATAAGAAGAGCATGACGAGCCAAGTCAATGAATCTGGTCTCCTACTGAGTGACAGTAATAGAACCCTACTGGAGACGCTCAAACTGCCTCTGATAGTTCTCCCTCTGAGTGATAGGAAGAAACTTCTCCAGAAAGAGCTGAGAGAACTGATCCCAAGTCAAATCTGGTGACCCAGCTGGTCTAGCCAAACAATAATCTCTCCACCAAGTCTTGGCGGATCCAGACAGTCGAAAAGCAGCAAAGTCGACCCCATTGGTCTCCGCTACCCCCATGTTTCGTAGATCCTCATGACAGCTGTCCAAATAATCCTGGGAATCCTCAGAAGATGTACCACCAAAAGTAGTAGTGAAGAGCTTGGTGAAACCTATCCAACCTCCACAAAGCCTCCGTAGACGTAGCTGATCCATCACCGGTCTGTGCTGCTACTCGGCTAAAGAAGCGGTACATGACGTCGCCATTCACGAAAGGACAAGAGTAGAGGTTTCAATTTAGCGGTGAGAGAACAAAATCGCACGACATAGAAGAATAGAAGTGAAATTGTTCCTAACTCTATAGCCTCTAGGGGATAAACATAGACGTCTCCATACCGATCCCTCAGACTCTACTAAGCTTGTCCGTGAATTGTGAGACCTAAGCAACCTAGAGCTCTGATACCAACTTGTCACGACCCGAATTTCCCACTCTCGGGAGTCGTGATGGCGCCTACTAGTGAAACCTAGGCAAGCCAATTATTCCAATTATTTAACCATTTTCATTTTTAATCCTTTAACAATTCCAAAACAACATAACAAAAGCAACGGAAATAATAATAACAAAAAAATAATGCGGAAGACGAAATCTGATAGTTTAGATTAATACAAACTACGGAAGTCTAAGTACAACTCTACCTAGGATTTGGTATCACAATGTCACGGACCATATACGAATAACACAAATAAAGTCTGAATAGAATTACACGAATCTGTCTCTGAATAAGTAAAAACAGAAAAGAAATGATAGAAGAAGACGCCAAGGCCTATGGACGCCTGCAGGACTACCTCGGGTCTCCACCACTAGACTGAAGGCATCAACCTCATTGTGGTCCAAAAGCTACAGCACCGGAATCTGCACACAGTGTAGAGTGTAGTATCAGCACAACCGACCCCATGTGTTGGTAAGTGCCTAGCCTAACCTCGGCGAAGTAGTAACGAGGCTAGGACAAGACTACCAATTAAACCTGTGATGTTATATCATATACAGCAAGTAATATTGACAGAAACTAGTAGTTAATGATGGGAAGGGGAAACATGCTGCGGGGGAATATCAAGTAACAACAGAAAATCCATAGGTAAATGTAAAGAACACTATAAATAAATTATCAGCAAGAATCAGGGAATCAAAGACAAGTGCACGGCACCACCCTTTGTGCTTTACACTCTCAAAATCATGCACGGCATCACCCTTCGTGCTTTACACTCTCAAAATCATGCACAATATCACCCTTCATGCTCTACAATCTTCCTTACCCAAGCAACAAACACAAAGCAATTTGGGCAAGGGAATCAATAACATCACAATAAAATCAAATAACAACAGAAAATCAATAAATAAACTTAAAGAACACCATAACTCAATTATCAGCAAGAATCAGGAAAATCAAGGACAAGTGCACGACATCACCCTTCGTTCTTTTACTCTCGTCCTTACCATAAGAATCAATATAATCGGCATGGCATCACCCTTCGTGCTTTTACCTCATATAATCATGGCACGGAATTATCTTTCGTGCATTATCACCCATATCATGGCACGGCATTGTACATCGTGCGGCACGGCATCACCCTTCGTGCTTTAACCTCACAATATCGGCATGGCGTCACCCTTCATGCATTAACACTCTCTCACAAATATCATGCATGGCATCACCCTTCGTGCTTTTACACTCTTCCTTACCCAAACAACAATCACAAAGCAATAAGGGCAAGAGAATCAATAAAATCACAACAAAATCCCAGCAAGGGAACAATAGTATAACAACAATATCCCGGCATGGGAAACAATATCAAAAGAAATAACATCTCGGCAAGGGAGATAATATCAAAAGCAATAACATCCCGGCAAGGGAGATAATATCAAAAGCAATAACATCCCGGCAAGGGAGACAACTTCATAAACCTCTTCTCTTTTTCCACAATTACTTCACAACTCAATTCACAACTTGAACCAACGCACTACAATGTTCAATTATCAATAATACTTCCGCAACTCAATTCACAACTTGGGCCGACGCTCTACAATGTTCAATTACCAATAATACTTCCACAAATCAATTCACAACTTGAGCTAACGCTCTTCAATGTTCAATTCCAATAATACTTCCACAAGCCTTGTTCAACAATAGATATCATCACATAAAGCATGAACAATATGAAATGGAGTCACATTATCAAAGTATAAGACTCACGGGCATGCTTGACACCGACGTATAGATACTCGTCACCATGCCTATACGTCGTACTCAACAGTTAACACATAGCAAATAAGACACAACTCCTAATCCCTCAAGCTAAGGTTAGACCAAATACATACCTCGATGCCACGAACACAATTCAAGCCTCAACTACCGCTTTACCTCTTGTTTCCACCACCAATTCGCTTGTATCTAGCCACAATTTACTTAATGATATCAATAAATGCTAAACGAATCAATTCTAATGCATGAAAATAGGTTTTCTAAAGTTTTTCCCCAAAAGTCAAAAATCGATCCCGGGCCCACATGGTCAAAACCCAAGGTTCGAACCAAAACCCGATTACCCATTCACCACCGAGCCAGGATATATAATTGATTTTGGAATCCGACCTCAATTTGAGGTCTAAATCTCCAAATTTCAATATTCCTAAGTTCTACTCAAAATTCACAATTCCACCATGAAAATCCTAGATTCTAGGATGAAATCTTGTAAAAAGAAGTTAAGGAGTGAAAGAAATGAGTTTAAAATCACTTACTTGTGTTTTGGGGAAGAAAGATGTTTGAAAAATCGCCTCATATGTTTTAGGTTTTTGAAAAATGAAAAAATGGCTGAAAAGTCCCGTTTATATACTCCTCTCAGACCCTCACCGCGGACCGCATGAAAAGGTCCGCGGCCTTGGAGCTCCAACGCGGACCGCGAAATAGCGAGCGCGGCCGCGAAGACATAGCCTTGCTCACCGCGGACCGCATAGAATACCACCGCGGTCGCGAAGACCCCGTCGCGGTCACGAAGATTTACTGTGGACCGCGAAGCCTGGTTCAGAGAACTACAACTTCTTTGTACCTGCAACAGTTATTTTCCAAGTCCAAATGCATTCCGTGGCCTATCCAAAACTCACCCGAGCCCTCGGGGCTCCAAACCAAACATGCACGCAAGTCCAAAAACATCATACGGACTTGCTCGTGCGATCAAATCATCAAAATAACATCAACATATATGAATTAAACCTCAAATTCATGAAATCACTCAAGAACAACAAATTTACTATTTTCTCAACTACAGGTCCGTTTTTTACCAAGTTAATTCCGATCTTTACCAAATTTTACAGATTCAATTTAATCATCATTTCAAACTTGTATCGGGCTCCGGAACCAAGATACGGGCCCGATACCATCAAGAAAATGCATCAATTCACTTCTAAAAACCTTTATATTTTCCAGAAAATAATTTTCTTTAAAAATTCGTTTCTCGGGCGTAGGACCTCAGAATTCTAAAAACCATTATTCAATTTTAAAAGCCCAGTTCCATATTTTATTTAGTTTTTCACATAAAAACTTTCCGAAAATGCGTCCGGATTGTGCACGCAAATCGAGGTGGGACAAAAAGAGGTTTTTAAGGCCTCAGAACACTGAATTTACTTTCAAAACGAGTGATGACCCTACAGATACCATTAATATGGAATGATGCAACCATGTGAATATGCTTTATTAATAAGTCACAATTAGAATGATGACTAAAATTACTCTTTCATTTGTAAATCCCCAAACTTTAGACTCTATAGTTGTCCACTATTTATAATATAAATAACAAAAGGAGGCATCTTATCAAAAGGTTAATCTAGACTAAGTGTGAAAGAGAAAATCTTACAGAGAACTCAATGGCACGAAACAAATCCTAGATCATTGTGAAGTGGTTTCAACTACTTTGTATTTGAGCACTTGCTATAAATTCTAGATATTCAAACATTCACGAGTAAGCTCTTATTGGCATATATCACAAACAAAAACAACTCAAATGAACATACAATATTTATGCATAAACTGCTCTTGCCATTCTATTTAAAATGAGATATTTGCATGTATGATAATAACTTGAGTTCAGCATTTTTACTAGTTTGCAATAGCCTTCAACATTTTTTAACAACTTAAATCTATTCTTTAAATTTTAATTTCCATCATCCCATAAACATAATGGAATTACTAATTAAACAAGTAAAAAACAATGATTGTCAATAAGAATGTCAAAGATTTACTAACTCGTTTATCCATCATCTTTCCGAGAGCAGTTTTCTTTCTAGGTGGATTAAGCCTCCTCGGCAAAAGACAGAACCCCATTTTTTTTACAATGAAATGAACCCCTCTATTTTAGGAAAAAAGTGACTTAGCCACCAAGTAACAAATCCAAATCTCTATAAATATAGACATTCCCCTTAAATACAATTCTATTTATAACACATTCACTTTACATTTGTCCTCGACGAGTTTTCATACTTTGACAACGGTCGATAATAACATCATTACTTACAGTTTTGAGTATCTTACGCTCTATGTAGCAAACTAAACAATCATTTAATAAACAACATCCATCCTATTAAGTAAATAATTTTTGATGTACTTCATTGATGAGAATGCTCTTTTCACGATTGCGGCAGCAACAAGTATAAGCAAAGTCAACTTCACAAGTAAATAAATAAGTGGCTACGTAAGATCCAATTTTGTCTCTATCATCACTCTAGCAAAATCCTTAATTCCCTTCAGGTTAAGAATACTACTATCACAGTTTTTAGCATAGACAATGAAACTATCAAGTTGAAAACCGAGTTCTCGAAGCTTGTTATCACCAAACTCACTTGGATAATACTCTGCCAACTTCATTATCCTGTCCTTATCAAAATTAGCAAATGAATCAACCGGACTCAAACTGGCCATACCAAGTAGTCAGTCAGTAGTCACAATATCAAAACAATCATTAAGCTCTTGAAATTCCAAATCAATAACCGTATTAAATATGAAACTTCGGACCTCTTACGCTTCGACTTTCCTAGATATAGTCTTCATCCATTTTGGGAATTAGAATATCTTGTTTACTACAAAATGAGCACACCTCATCCAACAAAGAGTTCCATTCAGTTTCTCTCATCATTTGCAATCTTTTCTTTGCAAGGTCAAACATTCCCATAGCATTAATAATATCTTGATCTTTCTTTTGTAAAGCTTTGTTCAATTCATTTGTAAATAACAACACCTTAAACATTAAGTGCAACATAAAATAAATCCAAATTCTTGAATCTGGTTCAAAAGATTTCCCGTTGCAAATCTTTCAAGATGATATGGACAGTCACACTTCATATCTATAAGCACATTAACAATTGAAGGAAATAAAACCATCAAATTGTCCAAGGTTTTAAAATGAGACCCCCAGCGAGTATCACCTGGTCGTTGGAGGCTACGTTCTTGATTCAAACCTTGACCTATATAGACTTCTCTAAATTTAAGCAACTCTTCCAACTTATCTCCTTGATGTTGTCGAAGTGACACCGTGCGGTTAAATGAAGATCCAATAGTATTCAATACATTAGCACATCATAAAAGAAATTATCCACATCCGAATACTTTTTAGAAAGATCTACAAGTGCTAGTTGCAATTGATGAGAAAAACAATGAATACAATATGCACAGGGAGTATTTTGCAAAATTAAAGACTTGGGACCATTTATTTTTATTTGCATGTTACTAGCTCCATCATAACCTTGTCCACGTATCTTGGATTTACTTAAAGAATGATCCAAATTCAAAGAATAAATTGCTTTTTGTAATGATGAGGAAGAAGTATCACTCACGTGGACAATACTCAAGAATCGCTCTATCCATTCCACTTCTGTTGACATCGTGAAATTAAGGCCATTTGCTCCTTATGTGAGACGTCTTTTGATTCACCAACCAATATTATAAAATAATCACCATCCAAGTCTTTAATGATAGCTTTAGTTGTTTCTTTAGCACAAGCCTCCACAATCTCTTTTTGAATTCTTGGACAAATCATCATATCATTTTGTGGAGCATGACGTAATATTACTCTTCCCACATTCGGATGCTGATCTCTATGCCATTCTAAAAGTTCAAGAAAGCCACCTTTATATTCAGATTCTTCACTTTCATCATGTCCACGAAATGAAAATCCTGATCTTAAAAGAAACCTTGCCACATCAATTGAGGCAAATAAGCGCATCCGGTAATAACTTTTTACTTATTCACTTTTCTTATCAAAAGAAGATTGAATCGATTGATGTTGATTTTTCAAATCTAGCATCCTATTGAACCATTTTTTATGGATACTATTTACTTCACTAACATGTGCTTTGAATCTTTCCACACCCTTGTTCCATCTCCTAAAATCATCTTTTCTAAATGCATCCCATGCATTTCCACGGCTTTCAAGTTCATTCTAGAACAAATAACAATACAAACAAAATGCCGCATCTCCTTTTATGCTATACTCCAACCATTGAGAATATGGTCCCCTAAACCAAGTGGGACTAAATTGACGCATTTTACTCCCAATCTTAGTTTTAGGAAAGGCATGACCAATCGGTTGACAAGGCCCTTTTATTTATATAATATCTCGTTACTTCATCTCGAATATCAAGACCATAATCCGAGATTGACATTCTTTCTTTGGGATCCAGTTTAAAAGATTTTAAATCAAGCACTTTACCCACATTTGAAAGTAGAGAAAGATTTGTCTCCCTTTGAACTTCCGGAGCAATTTGTGAATTAATGGATGGCCAACTAGCACTAGAATTCACCATTTTTTGGCTTGGCGAGAAATCTATCCGTTTTAATCTTATGGATTGTTCCGACAAAATTAAATATTCACACTTCTATTCAATCTATCGTAATTCAAATAAAT
The DNA here is from genome assembly GCF_001879085.1 of Nicotiana attenuata. Classification (NCBI taxonomy): domain Eukaryota; kingdom Viridiplantae; phylum Streptophyta; class Magnoliopsida; order Solanales; family Solanaceae; genus Nicotiana; species Nicotiana attenuata. Next base: position 3,979 of record NW_017673061.1, on the reverse strand, counting down.
CATTAAATTCAAACCAATCACATTAAAGAATATCAGTCAGTAGATGAAGAAGTTATGGCACAAAAAATAGGAATCTGTAGATGTAGGTTTGAACTTATATACTTTATGCGTTTGTTGGAACAAGTTTTTCAATAACTAATAACTATATTGTTTGATATGTACAACTAAAAAACAAAACAAAAACTTGGACAGAGGTCCCAAGTAACAGAGCCAAAAGTGTCACGACCCAAAAATCCACTAAGGGTCGTGGTGGCGCCGGACACCGCTGTTAGGCAAGCCAACCAAGAATGCATAATTAAATTCCAGTTTTAGTATTTGGGAAATTATTTTTCTTATACGTTAAATATTAAATAATAAAAATTTCACGAAAATGAAGATAAGGTCGATAAAAGACTTAATACTGAATAATCCAAAAATCCTCCCAGAACCCGGTGTCACAAGTACATGAGCAATTTCTAAGAAATAATATAATACAACATCCGTCTGGAATACAGTGGACAGAAAGTAAACACAATATACTAGAAGGGACTATACTAGCTGCGGGCTGCCTCGAATAATGCAACTCACCTAGTCCCCGAATCATCCGTGCTGCTGCTCCCAGTAGGCCACTAGAGTTACATATACCTGTGCAACAAAAATGCACAGAAGTGTAGTATGAGTACGTAAACAACGTGTACTCAATGAGTATCCCGCTTAATCTCGAAGAAGTAGAGACGAGATGGTCAACGTCGACACTAACTAGTGGTCCAATAATGAGGTCAGTAATACATTAATTTATGGATTTCTATAAACATGATTTTAGTCCAAATAGAAGGAAACAAGTAAACAATTAATTCTCTTATAGGAAATTTCCAAAATTTCTTTTCGTAATTATCCAAATATTTTCAAGCCATGAAGAGGCAATAATAACTTAATTAAGTCCAAGACAGCAATACAAGCATGCGCATATCATGCCGAGGCGACGGCCCAATCCAACAGAAATAAATTGTGCACTTGCCAAGGGTCGACGGCGCGCCTATAGATGCATCTATTTAATCTGCCGAGGCGTTCGGCCCGTTCCAAAATAAACACACACAGAAAGACAGCCAATTAAGAAGTCAACATGGAGCAATTATCCAAAGAAAAGCCAATTCTCTTTAATAAGTTAGGAAAATGAAGTTTAAACCCTTTTAGAAGTTCGTTTACTAATTCGATGTGGTTTAAGCAGTTCAAGCTACCAATAGGTTCGTAAATAATCCAAGTATAGCATGCTTTTGGGTCCTAACTACCCGGACAATAGCATAATAGTAGCTACGCACGGACTCTCGTCACCTCGTGCGTACGTAGCCCCCAAAAATAGGAGCACATAGTCAATTATTTTACCTATGGAGACAATTCCCTCTTAGAAGGTTAGAAAGGAGACTCACCTCGCTCCGAAGATCCATAACCGGCATTCCACGCCCTTCCGAAGACTCGATCGACACACAACGCTCCAAAACTAGCCAATGATTATACAAATCCATTAATATATGCTCAATTACTCATTACAATCCAATTTATAGCAATTCCCAATTCCGATCGAAAAGTTGACAAAAATGCCCTCGGGCCCACGCGCCCGGTATCCGAAATTTTTCGAAGATAAAGTTTACCCATAACATAAGGATCAAGATTATATGATTTTTACTCCATTCCCTAACAATTTTCGTGGTTAAATCTTGTTTTTACCAAATTCTAGGTTTTTCATCTAAAACCCTTGATTTTCCTTAATCTTCACATGTTAAATCTACCCATAATCCATGTATTTAACTTATGATGTATAGAAATTACTTACCTCTTTGATGATGATGAAATCCCTCCTCAAATGCTCTCAAAAATCGCCTAAGGACAAGTGGGAAATGAGGGAAATGGGCTAAGTCTCGGAATAAAAAGCCACAGCTCCAGGCTCGCAATTGCGATGTCGTATTTGCGACAAAAGCTTTGCAAATGCGAAGCCTAGCCTGCCCCTGCCCTTGTCGCATTTGCGACAAAAATCTTCGCAATTGCGAAGATCTCAGCCTCGCAATTCCCATCCTCCATTTTGAAATTGCGAACTTTCCTCCAAGCGCCCAGGCTCGCAAATGCGAACGGGACCTCGCAAATTCGAGATCGCATTTGCGACCCAAGCATCGCAAATGCGATCATACCAGTACCAACAATCATGTTTCTTAGCAAATCACTCCGAAGCTATCCCGAATCTCACCCGAGCCCCCGGGGCTCCAAACCAAACACTCGTACAAGTCTAAACGACACTGACTTGCACAAAGCCTCAAATCACATCAAACAACGCTAGAACCATGAATCGCACTCCAATCCAAGATTAATGAACTTTGAAACTCAAATATCTACATTCGATGCCGAAACCCGCCAAATCACGTCCGCCTGACCTTAAATTATGCACACAAGTCATATTCGACATTACGGACCTATTGCAACTTTCGGAATCGAATTCCGACCCCGATATCAAAAAGTCGACTTCCGGTCAAACTCTTCAAAAAACCTTCAACTTCTATCTTTAGTCAAACGACTCCAAAATGACCTACGGACCTTCGAATTCACTTCTGATCGCGCTCCCAACTCCAGAATCACCATACGGAGCTATTCACAGACTCGGGATCCCAAACGGACATCGATAACACTGAAATGCACTTCAAGCCAAACTTATGAAATTTCTTCCAAATTGCTAATTTCCACAGTAGGCGCCCAAAATGCTCCCGGGTTATCCAAAATCCGAACCGGGCATGCGCCCAAGTCCGAAATCATCATACAAACCTGCTGGAACCTTCAGATTCTGATTCCGAGGTCGTTTACTCAAAATTCCAATCCTAGTTCTTTCTTTCAACTTTAAGCTTCCGAAATAAGACTTCTCTTTCCAAATCGACTCTGGACTTCCCGAAATTCAATTCCGACCACGCGTACAAGTCATAATACTTGAAATGAAGCTGCTCATGGCCTCAGACTGCTGAACGGAGCGCTAGAACTCAAAACGACCAGTCGGGTCGTTACATTCTCTCCCAGTTAAACATACGTTCGTCCTCGAACGTGCTGAAAACTACATTGAAGTAGTCTGAAATCGCTGTTTAACTTCTCATGCACCTTCCCTTGCCACCACAACTCAGTTGAGCACATCAGCTCGATCGATTCTGAAGATATTCCCTTTTGTTTAAGCAAATAAATGTTAGAGCCCAATTCCAACATCCGGAATTCTATGCCCGACCTGTTTCCACCATAAGATTACCATATTAACCACCACACGATGTACCCAAACACGACTGCATAGCTTTGCTGAATTCACACCTTGCATCACTTCACTCACCGGACCACAATAACATTTTCTAATCAACTTAGTCAAAATCCTACTAATCCGATGCTCCCATTGCACCTCATGACATACACAGGTCTTACTCTAACCTTTACCATACCGCCACGACGGAAGAGATGCGCATAAATTCATAACCAACTGTCGAGTCAACAAATCATTAGGTCTATACCCCTGACAAAAACCATCACCTCATTCAGGACCAAATAATGGTCTTATCTCCATATGTACTTCATATAGTCGGATTGCACTGATCCTAGATCAAGGGGTCTCGTCTCGCCCAGTATGAACTACTCAGGCAATAAGCCACCCCAGACATAATTAAAAGTCTCATTTGATGCCCCAACGTGCCAATAGGCTACCAATTTGAACGCGATACAAAAAGGAAAACGAACTCTGGAAGGAATTACCTAACTCACGCACTAAAACGGACTTTCCTTAGAAAACAGGAAGCAAGGCACACAAAATAGCATATAGAAAACTATACTCAACATCACATTGTTGCGGCGTGCAACCCGATCCACACATAGATCTCACATAAGGAGATGCACATCGAGCCAAATTTTCTCATTACAGCAAAATACCAAATATCGGTCATAAGCATGCTAAATGCATAATAACATCCCTGAGGGAACACATAGCGCC